>NC_083471.1:6450932-6465932 GCF_030014155.1 Tachysurus vachellii | reverse complement strand
ACCCGGAGGAAACCCCCGAGGCACGGGGGAGAACATGCAAACTCCACACACACAAGGTGGAGGTGGGAATCAAACCCCAACCCTGGAGGTGTGAGGCGAACGTGCTAACCACTAAGCCACCGTGCCCCCTTTTATATATTTATATATTTTTTATTTTATATATATATATTTTTTGAATACAAAAATGAATTTAAAAAATGCATGCATTTTCATATTTTAGTTGAAATTGTCTTATTAAATGGAGTTCTCTCAGATTACACATTCCACAGAAGGTCAGATTTATAAATTTAATACCTTCACCCTGTTCTACAGGGTTAACTTGATTAATAAAATTCACTTTCTCATGTATTTCACTCACGAACCACATGATCAGTGGGTGAATGTCAAATGTCATGATACTAAGTCATAAATAAGTCTGACTAGTTTTTATTAGATTTTTAGTTTCTCAAAGTTATGACTGTAATAATACAGGACAATAAGAAGAAGGCACATTCGAAGGAAATAACAATTACAATAATTATTAATGATCTTTAGAAATTTGTGATACAGTCTTTAAAAAAAGTTCTTAAAGGTTCTTATGTTGTTCTTCTGCTGGAACTTGTAAAAGTGTGAAAAGCTTTCAAACCTCAACCTCTTCTTTTAAAAAAAGAAAGAATTACAGGATTTTTAGAAAGAAAGATAGAAAATGAAAGCGTTTTTTGTGTTTCCAGGTTTCTCAACGTTTTTCAGATGGGTTGCATAAACACAAATTGTGTTCAAGAAGGCACTGAAAGGAAGAAATCAATCAGATCCGTGCTCTGAGAGCGTGAATAGGGCACAATCTGTCAGAAAGGATGGTGTAAGCTTCAACGAGGGGCCTGTGAAAGACACAGAGGAGAGAGAGAGAGAGAGAGAGAGAGAGAGAGAGAGAGAGAGAGAGAGAGACCACCCCAAACTGGCATGACTGCAGTGGAATTTAGCATAACCACAAAAACTCAGGGGTCTCCCCTCAGGTGGATCCTAAAAACACAGAGAATCATGGGGGAGTGCTGACCGGTGTGCTTTAAACAGGAACACATTTCTAGGAAATCTCCAGCCTTGACTATTTTTCAATCTTTCGATCGCCGGAACATTTCCCAAACTCATATAAACCAGGTCTCAAAGGAAAGAAGAGTCTTAACCTTATTTATGCAGCTTAAATTCTAATTTCAGGGAGAGAGAGAGAGAGAGACAGAGAGAGAGACAGAGAGAGATGTATCCCTTTAACCTCACATTTCCCATAGAGAATGTATGGTGTAGAAATTACGCGTTACCTCAGAGTATTTTCAACTCCTCAAAACCTTGTTTCTCCTGGGCGTGATTAGGGCACAAAGCACTTCCCAGTTAAAGAACAACACGACGGACCGTTATGAATGCGAGATCTTTCTCAAGACTGCTGCCGCCACATGCCCCATATATCAGCACTCCCCTTTTCCCACAGATGTGAAAGCACACAGCAGCATCACAGAGAAACGCTCGTGAGTTCGGCCTTCAGGTTTAATCCCGACCTGGATCTGAACTCCTGCTACTCTACACATGGGTTAGAAGTCGCTTCAGCTTTGTGCGCTCGAACCTCGTAGGACAGCGCAAGCACGGCTAGACACATCAAACAGTCAGAATAATGACAGCAAGCTTCCTGTGTACTGGCAGGTATTTCCTGTGCTTCTGTAATGAACACACACATGCACCTTGGAGGGATTTTACAGTGTGTGATCTGTGTGTGTGTGTCTGTGTGTGTGTGTGTGTTTGTACGAAGCCATCCGCCTCAACATGTGCTTCTGATAAGCAAATATAGATCAGAATTTCAAATAAAAGTAATGGTAAGCAGACCAAGTCTGTGCTGAGCTGGTGGGGGAAGATTCCTGAGCTCTGAGCTACGAGGAAAAGCAAGATTAAAAATATCCCAAGTAGATGGCAGGGATCCAATTGGGCGAAACAGTAGAAAGACAAGGAGGCGGACGGGAGGGTACTAAAGGGGTGTCCCAGGCATTTAGGTTCTCAGTTCCAACATCTCACATGATTACGGGGCCTAGAAAACAGTAGCAGGTGTAGCTACAGACAGCAAATCACAGTGACATTTCAAATGCTGGGCTTTTTGCCACGGAGACACAATGATTAATGATTCGTATTATCCCTACAGAGTACAAACACACCACATACAGCACTGAAAAATATACACGTGCCTCTTTCGCCAGGATTAATGGAACTGGAAGGACTAGGAGATCTTTTTACTTCAGTCAATTCTCCTCCTCTCTCTGTCAGCAACAGTGTGTAAACTCACACATATGAGGACAATCAAGCGGCGCACGAGTCTCTTTTTATCTTCCTGAGTGAATATTTATTGCTTTTTCAAACTTTCTCCACATCAGAGTTGGACTTCATGGTAAAGTAACATGGATATATTTTTACTCCCTCTCACAGAAAGTAGAAATAATAATTCACATCATCTGGCAAATTTGTGAGAAGTTTCAACAGGAGCAATTCAGGAGGACTTCATCCACAAGTGACCTTAAGTACTTAAGGTCTGCTAGCTGCTAGTTAGCTGGATTTGTGTCACAGATTCCTTCCATTACTGTGGAGAGAAAAATGAGGCCCAATGTCAACATTAGGGCATAGATTCAGGATACAGACTATGGAGTTTATAAAAATACATGGAATTATAAGACATGTACAGTGGTGACTTTGGCTTTAGCCATTCGCTGATTGAGCTCATGAGCGATTAGCCGGTAAAATAGAGGTGTGTTGGAGGTTGTTACATTCTAGAACTTCTCAGTTCAGCTCTTGGGTGAGAATAATGGAATATCTGTAGTTTTTGTTAAAAAAAAAAAAAAAAAAGAAAAGCAGGGTTTTTAGTACTTTAGTTAAACCAGCAAAACTAGGACAACCACGGAGAGCACGGGAACAAGAAACCTGCTCAACCTTACGATGCCAAAACCGTAACAGTTCAAGGAATGAGTGGAAAGCAGGAGTTAACAATCACGACACGTTAGGAACATCAACCCATGTGGCAAGGCAGGGGTAGAGACAATACATGAGCAAAACACAGATATATATAAAAAAAAAAAAAAGCTGACAGGATCTCACAATAAACCTTTGGAACAAAGCTGATCTCTCTGTGAACCTTCAGGCATGCAGAGACCTGAGAGAGATAGAAGACATTAAAAAGGAAGCCTTTATTTTTGTCTAATATACGTAACAGCACAGTGAAATACTTTCGGAAGTTGGGGTCAGAGCAGCACCACTGGATCAGAGAGGTTTAAGGGCCTTGCTCTAGGGCCCAACAATGGCAGTGCTGGAGCTGGAACCCTGACCTTTCTATCAACAACTCAGAGCCTTAATCATTTCTCCCTTAAGCCACCACTACCTTAAAGAGATATAGCTACCACTGCCTTGCAGATAGAAGCAGGAGACTTTGGTGGAATTAAAGTAGCAGAGCCAGTAGATAAGTTGATCCTGAGCGCAGGTTCATGTCTTGATGGAGTTTCACATCTATTCCACATGTTTACATGGTAGTCCTAGGTGTGAATGTGTGTAAGACACCTGGACTGGCATCCTATCTGAGGTGGATTCCAGTTTGCACCCAGTGATGTCAGGATAGCCTCCAGATCCACCACAACCCTGGTTACTGCTGAATGAATGAATGAATGATTTCTTTCTTTCTTTCTTTCTTTCTTTCTTTCTTTCTTTCTTTCTTTCTTTCTTTCGTTCAGAATCACAGTGTGTATGGTATCCTGGGGTATGAAATGAAATGAAAGCTGCACCATTCTTTTTTCTTTCTTTCTTTCTTTCTTTCTTTCTTTCTTTCTTTCTTTCTTTCTTTCTTTCTTTCGTTCAGGATCACAATGTGTATGGTATCCTGGGGTATGAAATGAAATGAAAGCTCCACCTTTCTTTCTTTCTTTCTTTCTTTCTTTCTTTCTTTCTTTCTTTCTTTCTTTCTTTCTTTCTTTCTTTTGTTCAGGATCACAGTGTGTATGGTATTCTGGGGTATGAAATGAAATGAAAGCTGCACCTTTCTTTCTTTCTTTCTTTCTTTTGTTCAGGATCACAGTGTGTATGGTATTCTGGGGTATGAAATGAAATGAAAGCTGCACCATTCTTTCTTTTTTTTCATTCATTCATTCATTCATTCATTCATTCATTCATTCAGGGTCAGTGTGTATGGTATCCTGGGGTATGAAATAAAATGAAAGCTGCACCATTCAGAATGAATGAATGAATTTCATTCCCCAGGATACCATACACACTGTGATCCTGAAAGAAAGAAAGAAAGAAAGAAAGAAAGAAAGAAAGAAAGAAAGAAAGAAGATACTCTTTTTTATTATTATTATTATTTACAGGATCTTTTACAATAGAGGCAGGTCAGGACCAGAGTAAACGTGTTCCAGTTTCCCAGCTATAACAGTCATATATCTACACTCACATCCACTTTATTAGTAACACCTGTACACCTGCATGTTCCTGAATGCATTATGAAGTCCATATGTAGCTACCTTTCAAATAAAGTGTATTAACAGTGCTTATTGGAGTTAATATAGGCTTCCTGTCAGATCAGACCAATGTGGTCACGATCAGAGGTCTCTGATCTCTCTCAACAAAGTGTTCTGCTGATGTTTTTATGGATTTTTTTTTTTTGTTTGGATTTTTTGCACCATTCTGTGTAATCTGCAGAGGTTTCTGTGTGAAAATTCCAAGAGATCCATCAAACCAGCTCATCTGCTACTAACCACCATGCCACGGTGAAGGTCAGATTTTTTTCCCCATTCTGAGGTTTAATGTGAACATTACCTAAAGCTCTTTTTTTTCTGTGTGCTGCTGCCACATGATACTAAATGATCAACCTAAAATACGGACAATTTTACAGAGATGCCATTTAACCTACTCTTTGGACCAGGGGAGGGAAACCAGAGTACCCAGAGGAAACCCCCGAGGCACGGGGAGAACATGCAAACCCCACACACACAAGGTGGAGGCGGGAATCGAACCCCACCCTGGAGGTGTGAGGCGAATGTGCTAACCACTAAGCCACCGTGCCCTGTTCAGGGTTTTATTTTTTAAATATATACATACAAGAAACAGGGAAAACTTTTTAGTTTAAGTGTTTCATGAGAAGGTAGCTTTCATCTGCCATTGGAAGTTCATTCAACCACCTCTGTGCTAGAAAAGAAGAGTCTTGATCTATATCTACCTCTTACCCTGAAAGATGGTGGGACCAGTCGAGCAGTGCTGGTAGCTCTGAGGGTGCGAGGTGCAATGTGAGGAGTGATGAGGGCTTTGAGGTAAGAGCAAGCTGCTCCATTTGTGGCTTTGTAGGTGTTTTGAATCTTATGCATGCAGCTACAGGAAAACCAGTGGATGGAGTGTGTGAGAACAACCAGTAGGGTGGTGTGTGAGAACAACTCGTGCAGCTGCCTTTTGGATCATTTTCAGAGGACAAATTGCGTTCATAGGTGGACCTTTTAGCAGTGAGTTGCAGTAGTCCAGTCTCCATATGACAAGAAACTGAACAAGTGCGTACCTGAGCAGCCTGTGTGGATAAAAATGGCCGTGTCACATTAGCAACATGAGAGGAAAAGGACAGTTGATTGTCCATGTTTACCCCAAGGTTGCGAGATGTGACAGAAGGAGAGATGATCAGATCATTGTTCAGCTAGGAGACACCACAACAAACTCTAGTACATCTGATCAAATGCATATTATCATCTAGTGTTTGCTAATATTATGAACAGCAGCTATGCTAATTCCTCACCACTTGCTTCTCTTTTTCTACACATCCCAAGGCATTCAGTGATTGCACCAGCTCCAGTCGTGTTCCGCTTCCTGAAGATTTTGGACCTTTATTGAGAAGAGGCCAACCCTGTGAGGATCCTGAGGCATCTAGATATGTACCAGCTCCAGTTGGGTTCCGTCTTGAAGTTTTCAAACAACTTCTCCTTTCAAAGAGGAGATGCCAACATGTGGTCTTTGAGGACAACAACCTCATCATCATTACACAATTGCCGGACTGTATATTTATAATCACACCCAAATGAGGATGAGGTTCCCTTTTGAGTCTGGTTCCTCTCAAGGTTTCTTCCACTTCCATCTAAGGGAGTTGCCATAGTCGCTTCAGTCACCTCAGGCTTGTTTATTGGGAATAAATACAAACACGTTTAAATATAAGTCTAATATTAATCTATTATCTAAGCATTTTTTGTATTATATTATTCTTTGTATAATATTAAACTTTATGTATTATGTTTCTTTTATTCTGTAAAGCTGCTTTGAGACAGTGTCCATTGTTAATAGCGCTACACAAAAAAGAAAATGTAATTGAATTGAATTGAACATGGAGAGTACAGTGCACACGAATATGTAAGACTGTGTTGTCAACTCAAGACAGCTTTCTCTACACACACACATCCTAATGTAACAGGAGTCTCAACAATAGAGATCTTTAGGATGTTTTATTGCTTAGTTCCTGACACAGGGGACCAGGGAGACAGTCTACCTCCCAGCATGCTTGATTTTATTTTGCTATATACATGCGCACATATAAGTGCATGTGTGTGTAACTGTATACGTGCCGATCGATGGGTGAAACGGATCAGGGCTAAGAATCCTCTTGTTTAGTACGGGCGAGGTCTAGGATCTGTCCGTCTGTTCACATTGACCTCTACAACCCAGAAGACATCTGGCACTCACTTTTATCTGACCGATCACTTCAGATTATCCACAATCAGCAAAACACACGCTTCCATTCACATCTATCTGGAAACGCTGACCTTTTGTTAATAATATTAATCTACACTAACATGAAAAAAAATAAAAATCACATTTTATATACTGTACTCTGTACAAGCACTGTTCCTTAAAAAAAAAAAAAAAAAAAAAAAAATGCATATTTGAGGATTCTTCTTCGAACAATGATCCGATTCATCTCCGCGCCGGAGTGTGCCGGGTTTAACCATCAGGGTAACACTAGAGTATATGGATGAATGAAGATTCTTTGAAAACTTGAAACCAGAAGTTCTACACTTTACACATGACAGACCTGGAAGCATGTGGTGCCTTCCTCACCTTTGACCTAGACCTATTACAGAGCCTTTTTTTGTGTGCCCCTGACTATCCAGTTGTATTTGGGCTGCCATTCAGTCATAAGCACCTCTTCGGTCATGAACATTCCTGTCAACAAAGTTTAAGGCAAAGCAGTGAACTCCACAGAGCAGTAGATTGACCACAGAGTTGGTTCTTCCAGCAGGAGGTACAGTACAAATGGTTGGATTTAAAATAAAAGTGTGTTTGTATATATATATATATATATATATATATATATGTATATATATATATATATATATATATATACATATATATATATATATATATATATATATATATATATATGTGTGTGTGTGGGTTTTTTTTTTAAACCCACTCTCACAGCACTGTTGATGAAATGAATCCCCTTCCTGCCAAAAATCTTGGCACAATAAATTTTTTTTATTTGTTGGATCTCAATCAGAGTATTGTCTAATAAACCCAGACGGTCCTAATTATCATAATATTTATCAGCTTTTTTACTAACCAGTGCTGATTCATTCATTTTTGCTGCATTTATGCTAAAAAAAACCTAAAAACTATTATAAATATTATGTATTTTTAATAGCTACAGGTTCTAAGAGAAATACATTTACATTACATTTTAAAATACATTTAAATGCAGATTAAAAACTCATCTCTTTAGTCAGGCGTACACATAACACATCCCATTATATTGTGCACTATTACACTAGACTTGCACATTTTTATGAATAGCAGATATGCACTGCTCTTCTCTTTTTCTACCCATGCCGAGACACCCAGACATTGTACCAGCTCCGATCGTCTTCCGTGCGATGAAGTTTTTGGACCTCCGCTGAGATGAGGCCGACTCTGTGAGAATCCTGAGACATCTACAGATCTACCAGCTCCAGTTGGACTCTGTGATACTAAGAGGAGATCTGAACTCCATAGGATCCTTACACCAATACAACACTTGTCTGATTGTATATTTATAATCACACCCTCCAGTGTCACCCATATGAGGATGAGGTTCCCCTTTGAGTCTGGTTCCTCTCAAGGTTTCTTCCTTTACCAATTTAAGGGAGTTTTTTCTTGCCACTGCTGCCTGAGTCACCTCAGACTTGCTCATTGGGGATAAATACATATACATACATACACACATACATACATACATACATACATACATACATACATACATACATACATACATACACACTGTGAACTATATATATATATATATATATATATATATATATATATATATATATATATATATATATATATATATATATATATATATGTATATTGAATTTTTATTATATTCATTCTTTATACTTCTCCTTATGTTTATCTTCTGTTCTATGTTTATGTTCTGTAAAGCTGCTTTGAGACAATGTCCATTGTAAAAAGCGCTATACAAATAAACTTGAACTGAATTGAAAAGTCTCAGCTTCAGACATTCAGTTTAATTCAATTTTATTTAAAGAATCGGTGAGAAATGAGAAAGTCAGCGGTGACATTGGCAAAGAAAAAAGTATGTGAGAAAGAAAAAGTGAAACGTATCAGACACAAAAGGAACCCGATCCCCTTTTAGGTGACAACGGGTTGAAAGATTGTAAATCGTTCGAGTATACGGGTGTAGAAGAGTAAAAACAAACAGTACTAATTGTGTGGAAAAGGTCCTGGGATGGCCACAGGACAGCGTTTATGATTAATGCAGAAACTCTTGGTGTATGTGGACATGGATGATTCCACACAAGAAACAGTGATTAATTACCGGCTGATGATGAAAAACTCAGTCGATCAAGGTTCTACTTTTAAAACCCCATATCACAAGTTGACCTCTCACAGTGAGCGTTAGATTCCCGCTCCAACACCGGGTTTAGTCTTTAAAGCTAAACTTGGACCTGTTAACTAGTCAGGTCTCTCTTTTAACTGTGCCTGCCATGGAGCCGGAAGAAAATGCTAATAAAATGCTCACCAAGCTGACAGAAAGAATAAATATATTCCCTCACAGACCAATAAAAGAGACAGGGAACGTTATATGCTGACTAATGCGAGCGTTTCTCTTCTAACTGTTTATTAAGTTGGAAAAAATAGCTCACACGGCCGAGCTTTTCCTCTGCGGATCACAAGCCGGATATGTCGCCAGTCCAATGTAGAGCATCTTGTCCACCAGAATAAAAAATACAACAATGGAGTGGAGATTTATTTATGAAAGAAAGACACATCAGACTTGCTATCAGTATCCACGTACAGTAAAATAAGGTCTTATTTAAGTTCTAACAACTATAAACACTCATTCCTTCACCTCTTCCCTCAACCTTTCTTTATTCTTTGCATACACCTTTGTCCTTAAGATATCTGGAGACTCTTCCAAAAAAAAAGAAAACTTATATTAACCTATTAAACCTAATATTAGCTTCTGAACAGCTAGCGCTGTGGTATAAATAAACTATAACAATAAGTGTAACTCCTTTTGGTCATAACCTCCAGAACTGATGTTTCCAGTTTAGTTCCGTTCATGGGATCAGCGTTTAAATGCACGAGAGTGTTAAAGAAGACTTTAAAAATGACACACTTATCCGCTGCTGTCTCCTGGCTGGAGGAGGACCCGCCGTTTACTTGTTCTTCTTCAAAGGATTGATGTTAAATTAGTTACAGTGAGATCAGATAAATCACAGAACGTCTCGACTGAAAGGCTCATGCATTAGTCTTCGGCCTCATGGGAACAGAGAACTAAAACTTCGCTCAGCAGGTCAGAGTTCCTGAGTTTTTGGATGAGTGGGGTTGATTTGTGGTCTGGCAGATGGAGCTACGGTCATGCAAAGAAGGATTTTGAGCACAATAAACAGACTGCAGGAAAGAAGGCAGGACAATCCTCTCCTGGGTTTGGAACAGTACATCAAACTAAGTGTGATATTCATCAATAAAAATCAAGCATTCATTCAAATTATTGTTTAAAGCGATTATCGTTTGAAACAATAACAAGCGCGTTGTTTTTGCTTCTAGTGTTCTGACGTACAGATCGTTTTCCTTTATGATAACAGCGTCACTCCGTGGAATTTCATTCCATCTCTGTTTTCAGTTATTCAGGATATTGGAACAGAATTCAACGTTTATTGTCACGGTTGCTCTCATTCCTCATGTTAGACAAAGTGCCTTTTTAACAGCTCAGGAGCAGGGCTTCGACTCGACATAAAGCCCTGTCTGTTCTCATGCCCTGAGTTTTCTACCTGGAGAACTAGAAGTACGCAAGGCACAATTCATTTTATATGCCTACGCTTTGCAGCATATAACCAACATTATATCCATCTTATTATTTCCGTCATGATTCTGAAGAAACTAATGACTCGGAAATATGGAACAACTTCCAAATGACATGCCATGACCTTTCACAAACCCAAAGCTCCACCTTCTTCCTATAGAACCATGGAGGATCATCATACACTCCAAACCATCCGAGCCTTGATCTTTTCTCACGGTGAACATTGCAGGGTCAGATCTTTCAGCAGCAGGTGGTGGGATCGCTTCTTCTCACAGATCAGTAAATGCACATCCTGCACTTTAACACTTCTCACACTTATCACCACCTCTGTTACTGAATCTATTTCATGATATATTTTTCTCACTCACTCACTCATTCATTTTCTACCGCTTATTTGAACTACCTCGGGTCACGGGGAGCCTGTGCCTATCTCAGGTGTCATCGGGCATCAAGGCAGGATACACCCTGGACGGAGTGCCAACCCATCGCAGGGCACACACACACACACTCTCATTCACTCACGCACTCACACACTCACACACTACGGACAATTTTCCAGAGATGCCAATCAACCTACCATGCATGTCTTTGGACCGGGGGAGGAAACCGGAGTACCCGGAGGAAACCCCCGAGGCACGGGGAGAACATGCAAACTCCACACACACAAGGCGGAGGTGGGAATCAAACCCCCAACCCTGGAGGTGTGAGGCGAACGTGCTAACCACTAAGCCACCGTGCCCCCCTGATGTATTCTTGATACATTTATTTCTTCTTTATATTGTGCCTTATATTTTGTATCATAACCCAATTTGGGGTGGTCTCTCTCTCTCTCTCTCTCTCTCTCTCTCTCTCTCTCTCTCTCTCTCTGTATTTGAGTTGGTTGATGCCTATTAGAATGCCAGAGGAGATGCCATTGGTTGGTTAGATGTCTACCTGAATGTGCAGGTGTTCCTATTAAAGTGACGCAGAAAAACCTTGAAATCAATCCTTTTATAACACTTTTATTTGCATACTAATATTTTTCTTACTATTCAGAACATCAGTTAATATATTTATGCACCAACAATACCAGACTGATTAAACACTGGCCTGCTGACCCCTGCTCTAAAATCTCCTGAGTATTCTGTGTTACTGTACACCATGTGTGTGTGTGTGTGTGTGTGTGTGTGTGTAAGTGGGTGAGAAAATAGCTGTCATAACTTGCACACAGGCTCTGCCACAGGTGTCTAGCTGTTTGAACTGCTGCCATAACGTATCATGAGTGCTAACAAGAGAGCATTGCTCTGGGGCCCATCAGAGCTCCATTTCCATCGGCACAACACTCTAATAATAGCCCACTACACTCACAAGCACCACTCCAAAGCCTCTCATGCCACCAAAACATAAGGGCTTGGATGCACCAAAAAAAGTCTTGACAAGCTGATGTGAGAGAGAAGCTAAGAAATAAAGTAGCTGGACGATGATGATTGGTCGATGATAGAACTTAAACAGTGGCTACAAGATTGAGCTGCACATTGTTTTGTTTATTGTATATTATTAAGTGAAGCAATATGTGGTTTGTATGAATAGTTTTTCTTAGTTAAAGGAGCAGATCTGGATTGTTAATGGGCATAGAGTGTTTGGTGAACTGGGATGTTTAGATGCTGTTTGCTGACTGTGGAGTGGTTGGACGCTTTAGGTCCCAGGAAGCCTTCATGATCTAATTCTCTCTCTAGTCGAGCTATACATGCCACTCTAGTTATGTCTAAAATATTTGAAAAGGTTGTGTCCGCTCAATTATGCTGCTTCTTGCAGGAGAACAATATCTTTGAAGAGATTTTGTTAAAGTTACAAGTGAAATTTTGTAAGCAATCTAGGAGTCATTAAGATGATCCTATTAGATCCTACGTATCAGATTTTATCAGCATTAGATCCTACCTGTCTGATCGTTACCCTTTTGTAGATTTAAATGGAGAATACTCCAGTTTAAAGCCAACGAAATATGGAGTCCCTCAAGGGTCAGTTTTAGGATCGCTGCTTTTTCAGTATACATGCTTTTCTTGGGAAACACGATTAGAAGGCATGGGATTAGTTTTTTATTGTTATGTGAGGATACCCAATTATATATCTCATCAAAACCAGATGAAATATCTAAATTGTCTAAGATAAACAAGTGCCTTAAAGATATAAACGATTGGAGGATCTGTAATTTTTTTTATTGTTAAATAAAAACCAGTACACAGAAGCTCCTAGAGTTCACCAACAACTTCCATTCAAGGGACGTACTGTCAGTACAAGCTAGATAGTGAAAGACCTGGGTATTATTTTAGAGAGCAACTTGTTTTTTGAAGCCTTCTTCCACCTTAGAACTATTGCCAAGCTAAGAAACATAGTTCCTGCATTCATGACCTCCAGACTGTACTTTTGTAATGCATTACTAGGTGGCTTTCCTGCATCTACAATAAATAGACTACAGTTAGTCCAAAATGCATCTGCCAGACTTCTTGCCAGGTTGAGAAAATATGATCATATCTATAACCCCAATTTTATCATCTCTACACTTGCTCCCTGTTAAATTTAGAATTGATTACAAACTACTGCTTCTTACAAGGCTCTAAATGGTTTATCTCCCATGTATCTATCCAGTCTTGCAACACGCTGCAATCCTTCACTCTTTGAGATCAAAAAACTCAGGACTTGTGGTAGTTCCCAGAATATCAAAATCTACTAAAAGCGGTAAAGCATTTTTGTATTTAGCTCCCAAACTTTGGAAATGTTTTAAATGTAGATTAAAGAAATATATCTCTTTAGTCAGGCATACCCATAAAACTTACCATAGCCTTGTGCTCTTGTATGCACATTATCATCTAGTGTTTGCTAATATTACGAACAGCTGCTATGCTAATTCCTCTCCACTGCTTCTCTTTTTCTACCCATCCAGATGCATCCAGAGATTGTACCAGCTCCAGTCGTGTTCTGTGTCATGAAGATTTTGGACCTTCATTGAGAAGAGGCCAACTCTGTGAGAATCGTGAGGCATTTAGAGATGTACCAGCTACAGTTGGATCCTCTCAAGGTTTCTTCCTCTTCCATCTAAGGAGGTTTTTCCTTGCCACAGTCGCCTCAGTCTCCTCAGGCTTGTTCATTGGGGATAAATACATTCATTCATTCATTCATTCATTCATTCATTTTCTACCGCTTATCCGAACTACCTCGGGTCACGGGGAGCCTGTGCCTATCTCAGGCGTCATTGGGCATCAAGGCAGGATACATCCTGGACGGAGTGCCAACCCATCGCAGGGCACACACACACACTCATTCACTCACACAATCACACACTACGGACAATTTTCCAGAGATGCCAATCAACCTACCATGCATGTCTTTGGACCGGGGGAGGAAACCGGAGTACCCGGAGGAAACCCCCGAGGCACGGGGAGAACATGCAAACTCCACACACACAAGGCGGAGGCGGGAATCGAACCCCCAACCCTGGAGGTGTGAGGCGAACGTGCTAACTACTAAGCCACCGTGCCCCCCAGGGATAAATACAAACACATTTAAATATAAGTCTAATGTTAATTTTGAATTTTTGTATTATATTATTCTTTGTATAATAATAAACTTTATGTATTATGTATCTTATGTCCTGTAAAGGTGCTTTGAGACAATGTCCACTGTTAAAAGCGCTACACAAAATAAAATTTAATTCAATTTAACTCCTGATCTCACAGTGTTCTGAGTTCCCAGTGTGACCGCTTCTTTCCAGACATACCTGATCTACCCTGATGCCCTACCCCGTGTCTCTTGGTGGTTCACTCTGCTGGGATAGACCTGCAGGGACAGCCCATGACCCTTGGGACTGCTGAGGATAGAACCACTCGGTACAATAACACCCTTTTTGGAAAGCCATTGTGTCAGTCAGCTTTGTGCTTGAGTCTTCATCAGTGAACATTTGAAGTCTTCATCAGGAAGAAATTAGTGTTAAGTCTGTAATGATGTCAGAAATGATGCTGACCTGTTTGTTCCTCGGGAGCACTTGGTTACACAATTCCACTCGACTATAAACTGTTGTAGAAAAGGACATTATTTACATTGACATTATTTTCTGTCCAGTGTCACCCATATGAGTACGAGTCTGGTTCCTCTCAAGGTTTCTTCCTCATATCATCTCAGGGAGTTTTTCCTCACCATCATCACCTCAGGCTTGATCATTAGAGATAAATGATAGACATAAAGTCATTTTACAAATTTTATTCTGTTTCTATACTTCTATAAAGCTGCTTTGAGACAAATAGTAATTAATTTAAATTAGTAATTAAATGTGCTGTGGTGTATGAGGAATAAAAAATTAAAGCAGGAACATTTTTGAGAACTAGCAGCTGCAGGGTATTAATTTAAACTCAAAATCACACCAGGGGGTGGCTGATTATTTTCCTGTATCACACCCCAGTACATTTTTCTCCTTACTTAATCCTTATCCCTAATTGCCATTTCATTTGTTTCATCTAATTTATTGCTTCAGTAGGGGTCATAAGATGAACTACATGTTCATCAGCTCCCTGAAACACTCCCTGTATGAGACCTTCATGTCCACTCCGTCTTTTTTAGCTATGACACACGAGTGGGATTTCCCTCATAATCGAATCAATGTGGCGGAGCACAATTGGTCTACTGTATCCAGACCTCCGCGC
>NC_083471.1:6213432-6445932 GCF_030014155.1 Tachysurus vachellii | reverse complement strand
ACCAGCATTCAGGGAACCAGCACAGCCATGAGATATATTACAGCAAAGATCTTTTTAATGGTCCCAAACATACCCACCAACTAAGAGTACACTCATGTAAAAGAAAATTGAAGAAATGACAAAAGGGGGGAAAAAATCAATCACATCTAGAGTTCCACTCAATCTTTAATCAAGACGGGCTTACAAATTTTCCAAAAAATCTGCAGTTTCAAAGGGCAAAAAAAGGGTAAAACTAACTCTTCCCCCTAATGAGGTTTTAAAAACCTGTTCAAGTGCGACTGAAAACGTCCTGAACATTTAAAGGCAGGTCTCTTTTTTCATTTTAAAAAAGGGAGAGGAAGAGAAGAACAGAACAAGAAGAGGAAGAAAAAAAAACGAGGAAACCGCTGGCTTTGAAAGAGGAAGAACTTCCGCTGAGCCACAAAGACAAAGAAGACATCAACTATGAGAACCCAGACTGCTCTGCCCCCAGAATTTTGTCAGGTTCCAAAAACAAAAACAGAAAGAAGCGTAAAAAAATCAAAAGGGGCAGAAAAAAGGGTTAGAGGAAGGAGAGAAGGAAATGGAGAATGGAATCAGCGAAGGTGAGCGGTGGTTCAGGATTGGCTGACCCATTTGGGTCATGTGACGTCCTTCCCTGAGAGGGGGGGGGCAGTGTGTCCTGGTCCGAGCCTGGGACACTTTATAGGGCACCAGTCTCTGTGAGTGTGTGTGTGTGTGTTTTACCCCCCAGTACTTTTAGCTTTGATGCATTTCTTCTAACTCCTTTCAATCATTTGTCCCAACCCTGTCTTATCTCGCTCTATTTCTGCTCCGAGTCTCTCTCTTGCTCTCTGTCTCTGATTGGCACTTGAAGTCCCACGTGGACACGTTTTCCTCTTCGCTCCGAGACCGATTCTTCTTCCTTCTTTCTTGCTCTCCCTTTCTCCGTTTCCACATGGCAAACCCCTGCTTGGACTCCTGATGGGGGTTTATGGGGGCAGCAGTCATTCTTTTAACCATTCATTTGTTTATTCGTTCATTTTGTTGAATTCTGAGTTCTAGGCTGAGCACTGAAATGAGTTTGTAGATAAGGCTCCCTCCGAGCTTCACCGTGCCAATCGGGCAGGGGAGTGTTTTAGGAGCTGAGCTTTGATTTCTTGGAAAGCGGAGGGCTCTCCGCTTTATTGTCCGAATCTTCTTCATCCTCGTCGTCCTCGTCGTCGTCAGGATAGTCCACAAGTCCCACCAAACCGCCCTAAATGGTTACCCAAAAAAAAAAAAGGTCATAATAATTAAGCAAAGTTGTCATATGAAGACCTACACAATCTCTATGAATGTGATCAAACAAAACATCAAAAGAATTATTTCAGCCACATTACTAACACCACCTGTGTACAATTGTGTAGGTCCACTTTGTGCCACCAAAACAGTGGACAGAGGTCAGCATGGGCACGCCGACAAGTCTGCAGCTACACCGTAATCTTCGATGCGCTGTGTGTTCTATCATAGCCAGGATAAACTTTTTCCTCAGTTTGTGCTACAGTAGCTCTTCTGTATGATCAGACCAGACAGCTTAGCCTTATGCTCCTTACTCTCCTTATGCACATCAATAAGCCTTGGACCACATTTAGGAGGTTCTAATAACTGCATACTACATTTGGACATTTCCAATGTCTTTTAGAACTTTATGCCTATTTTTCAAGTACTGACTGTTCATTTGCTGCTTAATATATCCCACCTCATGACAGGTAAGAGTGTAACAAGATACTCATGCTTTTCACTTTACCCGACAGTGGTTTTAATGTTGCGGTTAATCGGTGCATAATCAGAAGGCTTTCGCATATTTATGTGAAGGAGAACGGAGGAAAGTTATACGACAGTTATACGAAACAGAGCTTGAACTACACTCCAGGATTTCGACATCTAAAGAACGTTCGGCTCGTTTTTTTGTGAAGAGCCTGTCTCCAGATTGATCCTTTCACCCATCAGTAATTGACTGAAGTGTTATTCTGATATAAAGACAACACCTTTTAATGCTGTTTGTTCACTTTAATTATATGGAGCCACATGGACAGGTTGTAAATTCACTTTGAAGATCACGACATAGAGAAGCACTTCTTATTTAACAAGACTCATCTCACAAGTGTCTGGACCTGCAGAACAAACACTGTCAAAGTTGAAAGTAAAAAACTATTCTGCATTTCCTTGGAGACCTTCATTCCAACAGCACCTATGAAGTGATTTAAAGCTTTGAATTATATCTTCTGGCTTGGGCCACATCCCAAAGTCTTTCCTTTTTGCAATATATTAACAGATAAATACAACAATGTCACGTCGGTATATAACTAAGCGACACACAATTCGGTAATTTACCTTTGTGGTGACAGCTGCCGTGGGCGGAGAGTTCCTGGTCCCTGTGCCAGGGGAACCCGGTGATCCAGGTGAGCCAGGATGCAGTGAGGCTGTGGGAGGTGAAGACAGACTGGGCTTGGTCGAGCTGGAGAAGGATAGCTTAAAACTGGGGCTCTGTCTCCCGGACAAGCTCGATTTCCCTGACAAAACCTCTTTCTCCTCGGCCTCTTTTACTGAGAAACACGACCAGAAGAAGAGATGAAATGAGGGGCTTTTGGGTCATGCGTCCCTTATAAACGTTAGACGTAAAGTATCTCAGCTTGAGTGTGTGGGATATGAAGCTTGCAGGATGAGCTAATACAATTCATTTTAATGCACAATATAACTCCATTAAACATCTTAATAAACACAGTTCAGATATGACATGTTTGCAGAATAAGACTATTTTACACCCCAGAGGTGGGAGTAAGTCACATGTGCAAGTCACAAGTAAGTCTCAAGTCATGAATGTCAAGTAAAAGTCGAGTCTTTTTTAAATATTTGTCAAGCAAGTCTCAAATTTGTGACTTAAGTCAGACTCGAGTCAAGTTATATGACTCGAGTCCCCCATCTCTGCTGGGAACAGTGCACGAATAACATGTCTCGACTACTCCTTTATGATCATTTAAAACATCCGCTGTCATTAACGCTCACTCCTATGACGTGTGGCAATTACAGCTTTAATTGGATTTTAACTTCCAACCTGATGTGTGCTGCTACAGACGGACTCCGGCCATGAAACAACTAACTGACATCCAGTGAAAACTGTCACCACATTTAGATTTACATTGCTAGGCCCCAGAGCCCTGAAGACCCCTGAACCTATTTGCTACAGGGGGCCACATCAAAGCTGACACTGACCGCAGCCACCTAAGATGATATGATATGTGATGGGAAAAAAATTAATAAATAAAGTCTTCCTTTTCTTCATATATTAAAATTATGGAAAGAGCACATCCCTACAGTCCAAGGAGCTGATGTTGAAGTCTACATGCTCTAGTCTAATAGAAGACCCCTTTTCTCCCTTCATCACCCTGATCTATATTTACACATACACAGCAAAAATGACTACACATTATACCTTTAAAACACATTCAAATTCATATCAAGTTTTATTTTTCTATATAAAAATAGTAACGCAAATTGTAGTGCATAGTGCAGTGCAGAATTTATTTACTTATTTTTAAGTTTCGGAATGAAAATTGCACGTTTGTGTAAACATCATTAAAAGTAATTAAGCTATTTGGATATGCTGATCTTGTGTGCAGCACAAACTCAACAGCAATAATAAAAACACTTCCATCCGATCAATAAAACTATTTAGATGTCTAAAATCTTCATGACGAGTTTGATTAATGACTGACTAATGAGGGCAATGTGAATCGCAGACGAGTAAAAGCGGAGGAAGAGCGAGTGATTAGCAGGTGCTCAGAGACGACGTGCTGTGTGGTCATTATTGTGTGCAACCATCGTGAAAAACGGCAACAAAACAACCACGTTTCCGTATCCTTCGGTCTGTATTGTGTAATAATGAGTAATATTCTGTTTTCTCACTCTTACAGACTGGTAAAGTCGCGTTTTAAGGTACAAACTACATACATACATATATATACACCTTAAGACGATATAAGTCATAATTTGAGTCTAGCTACAAGGGACAAGCTGATGGACGCTTACGCTTCTTTCTTTCCATGAACTTGCTGATAGGATCCATCAGGTCCTCGTCATTCTTCATTTTGTCTGAAGGCGGTACCACCGCCTCTCCGTCCTCCAAGTCATCTTCATCATTAAACCACATTTCCTCCTCGTCCTCTAAGGTCCGTGCGTCCCGTCGAAAACGGTGGTTCCGTAAAATTGATCGCATACTGCTAAAACACACGGGGGAAAGAGAATAACGTCTGGTTGCTAGGCAAAAATCACATTATGTGCAAAGTTTAGCAGTTAATACAACGAATAATACAACATATTCATAGTTAAGTGCATTAATTACTCTATATAAACATGTGCAATGAATCACAATGAATATGTTCGTCACACTCTAAAAGTGCCATTATTTTAACACAAAGGTCTTGATCACATAATAAGCTCAGACTCAGACCTGTCGAGTTTCGGGTTGTCCTGTCTTTCCCTCTGCTGCTCATACCGAAGCTTGAGACCCTTAAACGTCTGAACATAGTCGACATCCTCCAGGGCCTTCCAGTAGTTCTCTATGATGTGAGCCGTCAGGGATTTCACGTCCTCCTGCAGACGGTAAATTCAGTTGAAATGTAGTTAGACCTGGTTTTGTATTCAAAAAATTAAAAAAGTGTAAAGATTTGCTCCTAGTGACAAAATTCTACGAAGATTTTTAGAAATGTGGCCGTTTCCCCGTCAAATGAAAGAGAAGATCCTAGTAAAGATAAAAGTTATTCATAAAGCATCTTAACCCTTAAAACAGCTCTTCGGGTCAGAAAGTCTTAGGAGTCGTGAGGAGGACTTTTAAGAAGCTTAGAGTTTCTTTATCAGAGGAGAAAATGGCTGAAAGGTGAAGAGGGAGAAGAAAAGTGTTGTGTACAATATTTAATAATGATGGTGAGTTAAAATAGTGAGATGATACAGATTAGATCATGTAGGGATTATATGTATATGTATATATATTCTGCCGCTGTGGCATTTAGAGACACTAACATCTCAGAAACAGAGGGAAATCCCATAGCGGCAGAAATGATATAATTTGGCGCTATGACATTCCTGCTCTGTGTCACATTTATTACATTAGTAACAGATGTTAGAACATCGTTCATAATCCCTATATGATATAGTCTCAAATAGGAAGGATGGGAAAAGAAAAGAGAACTCCCTTAAAAGAAAACGGAATCCTGCCTGCCATGTGGAGTGTACTCACCACGCGCACATATTCAAACATCTCTATAATGGCTGAGTTGATGAGGTTGTATCGGGAACCGTTGTTGAGGAACGCTTTGACCACTGGCTCAAACAGGAAGTTCCTCATGATATAACGGTTGTAGAACTCATCCTTTAGTCCAACAATTTTCCTCATAAATCGCAAAGAACCTGGACAGCACAATAAGAGTACACAATAACGCACAGGTATAAATGCGTTAATAAACCCCCCTCCGCATGACACAAATTAAAATCATTAACATGCTCATATAATCCAATACTGGCTTAGTCTACAATTTACGGCTTAGACCGTTCACTATTGTCTGTCTCAAATGTACTGTTCTAGAATGTAACTGAGTACTAACACTAACCCCTTCTCTCATTAGAGTTTTAATGTTTGAATTTTAAAAACAATGATCCCTTAACATAAATAAACAGTAAAATGAAGAAAAGTGTTTATCTAGGAGTGTGAGACTGAATGATTACTCACAGAGGGCTAGAAAGGCATGCTGGGATGCAGTGAGCACCAACACTCTGCGCAGGATGTCTTTGTTGATAATATAGTTCTTTATGTGATACGTGTGATGTTCCACACAGAAGGTGAGGAGCTCCACAATCAGAGCCAACAACTGGCATGTCTGGAAATCATCTGCAAAAAGGAACGCAGAGGCTGAGAAGGGAGAATGTTTTGTCTGTAATGGTTAGCTTGGAAATATTTCAACACCACTGATATACAGAATGTTTAAATTTAAAAGACAGCCCACATATTCAACTCGTATTCCAGCTCACTTCCACAGCTCAGTTTGTTAAACGCAGACAAAGTATATTTGGCATTTTCTCACACACAGACAGACAGACAAAGACAGACAGACAGACAGACACACACACAAAGACAGACAGACCGACACACACACAAAGACAGACAGACCGACACACACACAAAGACAGACAGACCGACACACACACAAAGACAGACAGACCGACACACACACAAAGACAGACAGACTGACACACACACAAAGACAGGCAGACCGACACACACACAAAGACAGGCAGACCGACACACACACAAAGACAGGCAGACCGACACACACAAAGACAGGCAGACCGACACACACGCAGACCGACACACACGCAGACCGACACACACGCAGACCGACACACACGCAGACCGACACACACGCAGACCGACACACACGCAGACCGACACACACGCAGACCGACACACACGCAGACCGACACACACGCAGACCGACACACACGCAGACCGACACACACGCAGACCGACACACACGCAGACCGACACACACGCAGACCGACACACACGCAGACCGACACACACGCAGACCGACACACACGCAGACCGACACACACGCAGACCGACACACACGCAGACCGACACAGACACTCACCTTTGCTTGGTTTATCCTCAGTGGTATTGGCCAGCAATGGAGCAGAGAGCACATGCATGCAATGCTTATAGAAAAAACTTAAGAACTCTGTCTTTTCTGTTTTCTGCAAAAGACAAAAAAGGTTTTGATTGTTGAAATGCAACAGATTAGATCCAAAATGTCTGCAAAAAGGAAATGCTGGTAGCATACGAGCACTACAAAATCCGTTACTTCACTGCTAATACACAATGCTAATGCTAAGGTAGAGAGTAAGAAACAATGTACTTACACCAATCAGCCGTAACATTAAAACTACCTGCCTAATACTGTGAAGATCCCACTTATGCCATCAAAACAGCTCTGCCCCCTTTGAGACATCTGAAGGTATGCTGTGATAGCTGGCACCAAGAAGTGGCCACATTGTAGGTGCTTTTGGTGGTAGACAGGCGTCAACATGGATACGCTGACCAGTCTGTGGGTTTGCAGCCCCACAAGCAGCAAGCTTCAATACATTGTGCGTCCTTACAACGGCCTTTCATAGCCAGGGTGAACTTTTTCAGCAATCTGTGCTACAGTAACTCTCCTGTGGGATCAGACCAGACTGGCTAGCCTTCGATCTGTGACCCTGTCGCTGTTTCACTGGCTGTCCTCCTTGGAGCACTTTTGGTAGGTTCTAACCACTACATAACAGGAACATTTCAAGACCTGCTGTTTTAGAGACTCTCTGAACCAATAGTTCAGCTGTCACAATTTGTCCGTTGTCAAAGTTGTTCAGATCCTAAAGCTTAACCATTGTTCCTGCTTCCAAAACACCAACTTGAAGAAACGACTGATCATTTGCTGCCTAAATGATCCCACCCCATGACAGGTCCCATTGTAACATAAGATAACTAATGTTATTCATGTCACCGGTCAGTAGATTTAATGTTACGGCTGATCTGTGTATATAATCCTATATAAACTATAGATGATGCTGATATGTTAATTGACTCACATTAGCAGTTGCCAGCATGTTTTCAGGGTCCACTAGGGTCCTCAGTAGCCCCATTAGCTGCACAGCTCCCCCCAGCTCAGGGTCCGTATCACAGATCATGTGCTCAATGATGAGATTAATCAACAAGATATCCTGCAAAAAAAAAAAAAAAAAAAAGGACAAAAAAGTAAGAATTAATTGATTTGCCAAAAAAAAAAAAAAAATTCTACTAAAAATAATTTTTCCTGCCTGAAACTATGTATTATCTGTTGACAATAACGGTTTAAAAACTACATTTGTATTTATATTAAGAGCTCACTTACATATAAAACCGTTTTGTAAATAATTGTCACGTTTTTCCTGGTTCTATTGGTCTTCCTATAGAAATTTACTGGTACGCCATTACCACTGATTTATTCCCTTTAATCTTCTTATTTGTAGCTTTCTAACCATTATGCCCACATTTACATTTGTTAATGCAGTCAGTTGCTTGTATTTGCATTTAACCCTTCTAAATGACTGATGAATTAATCTGGCAAGAAGCGAAGCGTAAAGGATCTAGAACAGGGGCTGATTTACAGATGGTGGCACGAGAGAAACTGACTATTATAGAAAATCTCATTTGTTTCTAAATCAAGTTCTAACGAGAAACAGTGTGTTTGACAGAGAGACAGACATGATGTCTTGGCTCTGGCAGCTATAGTGTAGGCGGTGACAACACAAGACAGACAGGCGTACGTGTGAACTATGCAGCTCACAAACGCACACAAAGTCATGGCATCACGTATAAACCAGGCTCCTCTGCTTTGTGTTGAGCCGAATCACACCACCCCACCCAACGACTGTTTCGTTTAGAAGCTGTAATTGAGTGTGGAAAGACCTCCTGACTTTTTGGAAAGTTGTGTCGAGAGATGAAATTCTGAAGTCAGTAAAGTGTGTAACGTAAGACTATGTCAAGTAGCGTGGTTTGGAGTCACAGAAAATTCATACGTCCATTCTGGGCTCTCATATGAGAACCCCTGGGCTAGAGACAGGACAGATTAGACAAAGACTATCCATCTATCACTGACAATGCAATGAGCTGTTAAACCGACTTAATATAATGTGCAGAATTTAGAGAACAAAAACAGCATATAACCCAGTCGTATATTACTGCTAAAATAAATCATAAGTCTTTCTAACAGGATTTAAAGATCATCCCTGACCATTTCTCCACTGCGTCTAAGATGCTCTTCCCCAATTTACATTAGAAAGAAAAGGGGTTCTCATAATGCCTACACACGAGGAGCTCTTTAACTCTAAAGTAAATTCCACAGACCACCTCACCAGAAAATGGTGAGTTGTGATGTCCGGTTCTTTTATTAAAATAAATATATAAACAATGAATCACTCTGAGATCAGAAAATAATAATTTCTTATTTACTGATATTAAAAGAATAATAAAGCACTGGAAAGGGTTATTAGAGTATGCCTCCATGAACAATTTTATATGCATGGGCAAATGGGGTGATCAGTGGCCTGTGTGTGTGTGTGTGTGTGTGTGTGTGTGTGTGTGTGTGTGTGTGTCACTCACATCATCATTCTGCTGGGACTCCTGCATGACAAACTCGCGCACCATAGAGGGGTTGTACTCCACCAGGTAAGAGAAGATATCTGTTGCTGCACCCCGCACGTGCACATCATCCATCCCCTGATCGATAGCAAACAAGCTAAACTCAAATACGTTTATACGTAATACACGGTAATACGTTTCTTACTAACGCAACCCCTACATGGACACCATCCGTAAATAATCACTGCAGCAGTACTTTATTTTTAAAAGATATTATTATTGTCAGAATTACAGACACAGAAATACAGACATGAGTACACAGAATATTGTGCCAGGTAGTAAGACATATAGAAAGAAAGACAAGCAGAAAGAAAGATGTGCAGAAAGAGAGAAAGACGTACAGAAAGAAAGAGAGAAAGACGTACAGAAAGAAAGAGAGAAAGATGTACAGAAAGAAAGACAAACAGAAAGAAAGACGTACAGGAAGAAAGAAAGATGAACAAAGAAAGACAGACAGAGATACAGAAAGATAGAGACAGAGATACAGAAAGAAAGACAGACAGACATACAGAAAGAAAGGAAGAGATAAAGACGTACAGAAAGAAAGACGTACAGAAAGAAAGACGTACAGAAAGAAAGACGTACAGAAAGAAAGACGAACAAAGAAAGAAAGACGAACAAAGAAAGAAAGACGAACAAAGAAAGACAGACAGAGATAAGAAAGAAAGGAAGAAAGACAGACATACAGAAAGACATACACACAGAAAGAAAGAAAGACTACACAGCTTTCGCTTTGCAAACACTAGATTCTTCAAACTTGTACACAGTAATCAGGATCAAATCATATACGAGATCTTGCATGAACAGGTTCAGACTCACCAGTATAACTTCCAACGCTGGCAGAATTCCCATGTTGGAGAGGGTCTTGAAGAACGCATCTCTGTTTTGCGGCTGTAGAGTCTGCGAGAAGGCGCAGAACTCCTTCAGAAAATTGACCTTCAAGACAAAAAAAAAAAAAAAAAAAAAAAAAAAAAAAGGTAGCAGGTTAACAACAAGGGAGGGTTAAGCGTGCAATACTGCTGTTATACAGATGCTATAATATCAGTGAAGATCTCGTCGTCATTACCAGTTCTTGCCGTTTGTCGTCATCTGTAGCTTCATCCGTTAGTTGTGCAAAGAGCTCTGTAAGAAACTTCTCATCGTCCTGAAAATAAATTTAAAAAATAAAACAAAACAGAACTATGAAGCGGAGAGAAATCGAATATGCAAATATTATTCCTGGGTTCAATTTGGGGTGTCGTGTCACATAGCTGTATGGGGTCCATAGCCTTAACCACGTGACGGATCACATCAAAGCAGGCAAACGGCTACAACATGCACATTAGAGTTTAAGGTCTGGTGTTTTGAGAGTTGCTCAGTGAATTGAAAACTGAAGTAAGGCCGGGGGATATTGCATCCAGAGGTTTTAGATTTATTTGAATTTATGAACGATTCTTCGTCACATCATATTATAGACAACCAGAAACACCTCCCTGCCTAAGCCAGTCTCCTGAATGCTGGCTGACGCAGAGAATCGCAGGAAATGTGTTGAAACTGAAAGCGCACACAGATCTTTCTTTAAACCGTCTCTCTGCATTACAACAATCACACACAATTATCCTCGTTGCTGATATCTAGCAACATTTTCTATTTGTGTGTGTGTTAGAAAATGTTGCTAGAGATCAGCAATAAGGATAATTACATTTTAAAAAATCGTGCAAATGCCTGAATGCTAAATGTCTTCTGTGTTATAAAATTATGCAAATTATTCAAATCCAAATACTACATTCATTCAGTCAGTCCGCAATTTTTGCCAAAAGCGTTTTTCCATGTTATTAAATTAGTGGTGTTTAATGAAGCATTTTGTGTGCTTATTTTTAGGAAACTGATTATTCTTTTTTCTTTATTGTCAACGTGTGCAATTATAACGTCTAATTATTTTAACGTCTATAAACCAAATTCAGGTATTACAGTCACGCACTGCTTAAGCATTTACCATTAACTGAGTGAAACGTCATGAACCACATGAAAAGAAAAAAGCACAAGAGATCGGACATTATCCCACAGGTTGGAATCACCCAGAAGCACTATATTAATGTCTGAAATAAAATGGGTTTTGAACATCTTGTTCTCAGAAAAGGGTCCAAAATGTGCATCTTTTGCAAAATAACCTATGGACAAATAAACTGATACAGAATTGTACCGTCTAATTGAGGTTCGCTCTATACGGAGCTCGATGGAAATCTCCCTGGGTTTCCATGGGAACCAATGCCATCCTGTCTGAGGCATTATATTACAACACCACTACAGGAGCCTGCTTTAAAAAAACAGATTGTCCGTTTTTTTTTCTTTTCCAAATCATCAAATAACACCAGAGACACCACACTTATTTCCTTCTGAAAGATCCAATCAGCTCCATCTGGCTTCTCTGATTAAACATATGGACAAAGCCACATAAAGCATATTAATTTGTTTGAACGGTCTGAATCTGTTCAATGTATGCCTTGGAGTTTTATCCCATCCCCCAAACACACATTTACTTAAAAATTCAATATAAAAAGCCAAAATTTAAGAAAGAAAACGCAAACACCACGTTGTGGGATGCAAACGGGAAATATAGAAAAAAATCAACCTAATATCGACGACTCATTTATTTATTTTATATATTTTTGATTTGATTTCTACCCGACTAAAAATCAAAAATGAACTTTTCCACCTTTTCAGGTTAGAAAGGAGAAAACAGAAGGGGAGTGTAAAATAAAATAGCTGTCTAATGTCCACATAGCTGACAATTTCCCCTGTTTACACTGAAGGATTGTGCACTCTGATAGATTTCTGCATTTAAACAACGCCATTTCAGCCACAATTTCACATCAATAATATAGTTAACTGATTTGTCTGTATATTTATCTAACTTTAACCAACATGCATTAAAAGATTTTATTAATGAACTCAAACGTTGTTCATTTACTGTGACAGAAAGCAGAGATGCTCGTGTAGGATTCAGAGAAGTGATGAAGCTTCCAGCTCCCATGTTAAAGGGTTCAGAACGTCTATGCAAATCAATAACGCATACCAGCGTATTTCACTGTTAAAGTCTGGTGTATATAGAACAAGAGGAAACGTCTCAGTGTCTTTTCAACGTAAATTAGCATTAAACAATTAAAAAACATGATATCACTCAAGCCTAATATGCCGCATTATTCCGGCTTTGGTATACACTGTATACACCTACAGAGTATTTCTGCAGCATTGTACAAAGTCCAGTAACTCCGCATGACAATCGTAACACATATTACACAAACTAAAGGTCCTCACAATGCAACTGAACTGTCGGTTCGCTTGGACATGGACTCATGGATTCATAACAGCTAACAGTTACGACATAAAAGACGACATGCAAAAATGACTATTATATTTAGTCCTGAGTTTATCGCAAATTATTATATAACTGCTGTACAGAGCTAACCGGAGAGAAGCATTAAAAACCAACAGTAGCTGAAAACTAAAGGACGAGATCTCTTTTTCCCCTCCCTGGTAAAAACCACAAGACAAAAAAAAAAAAGCAAGACAATACAAACTAAAAGGCTTGCTGTCATCACTATGTGGCTGAAATCTATTTTCATAAAAGGCTTGTGAGGTATGCTTTTATAATTTTATATGTTAAAAAAAAAACAGTATTTATCCGCTTATCCGTTAACATTATGTGTAAAATCTAAGCATACTTCTGATTAAACTTTTTTCATATTAACAACTTTAAAAATACATGTAAAAACACATCCAAAATACATATAAAATAATCATCAAAAACATCGCTGGATATTGCGACAATATCATTAATTAGTGGTGATTGCTACGTAAAGGACACTAATACTATCTCACCTGCTTCTTCTTCCGTACTAATTTTGTCCTGTAACTTGTACATCATCGTCTGGCATAGACACGTATATGAGGTGTCAATAGCTTGTTCAGTAAAGACGTGTTATGATATTTATAAGCGATTGTATTTACGTTTTTCCCCGATAAGGATGACGGAATGTCCCATAAATTCCCACTGAAATATGTTGACAGAATCTCAGAATCCCGGTTTAAGTCTCACACACCATTGTGAACAGAGCTGAGGACCTTTGTCTCTCCAGCTCTCTCTGTCACTGTAGCTGAGAAGATGTGCAAATGCTCAGCGCAAATGCTCAGCACAATGCTCAGCACAAAAAACTGTTATGTGTATTCTGGTGACATCACATAAGGTCACGTGATGTCACGTGCAAGTCAACGACCAAAATAAGAGGAATCTGTAAATTACAGCAACATGAACATGAGACATATCAGAATGCGCCGCACAATGAGGAGACCCAATTTGTACTCATGCCTTTAATAGTATTGTCATCCTATCTATACTCTCGCATCCAAACGTTTTGCCACCCAAAAAAGTATTGGCACCGTGTCTGTCTATTTGGGAACAAGTTTGCCACAGCAAGCACCACTCACCTCTTCTTCAGATAATGATCAGATGAAAGACGTTTTCCTATGACATGCTATACCTATTGCCTCCATTATGCAAGTTTTTTCTTTTTTTTTTTTCTTGGGTGAGTGCGTCCGTGATTTTGAGGAGGTGTTATTGAGACCCACCTGAAGCATACCGACAATCTCCACTTTGTTGAAGAAGATGAATGAGTGCAGGGTAGAAAGCATGTTTTCTTCAAACACAGAAGGTGTAGGCAGCACCATGTCCTGGATGTACTGCACACGGTATGTCTGGTGGATCTTCTGGCGCAGCTCAGGGTCTGTGATGGGAATAACCTCCTTAAAGCGAGCTGTGGTGGTAAGGAACTCACGATGGCGGCGTGGCTGTGGCAATGCCGGATCAAATTCCAGGCATCCGATCACGTCCATGATACACTCATCGGAGAACATAACCTCGAATAGAGCCGTGCGGTTTAGAAGAAAGATACCCTTGACAATGTCATACAAGTGGTGCAGGCCCTCACGATTCTCCAAATCCTCACACACGCGAAAAAGCTCCAGCAGCTTGCGGATATAGCCCTCGTTCTCCAGCGCTAGCGCCAGCTTCTCACGTCGCAGCGGAGATGGCAGTGAAGATGCCACCAGCTCAGCCACCTCTTCCAAGCGTGAGAGCTCGCAGGGAGGCAACTCCAGACCAGGAGAGGACATGTCCTCAAAACGCTCCTCCTCTGATTCATCGATCAGCTCCTGGGTGATGTCCACCGACGGGTCCTTACCCTGAACCTGTAGAAATAACAAGACAATCAAGCCACATAAATAGGGATGCTCCAATCCAACTTTCTTCTATTTTTTCTTATCATGTCAGACACTGAACATATAATGTAACAAAGACAAGTTCTTTCAAGCAAAAAGCATAAGCATGAATGATTAAGTTTATTTGTGTGACCTTTGTTATTTCAGTAAATATAGTACATGTTCATAAAAGGAGACATAACTGTCAAATTCAGTCTATCAGTAATCCAAAAATCGTTTTACATTAAAAAAAAAAACAAACAAAAAAAATAAGCTTTTAATGTTTAATGACCCCGCAACCAAAGGAAAAGAATAGGTGTGGGTGCTCAGATCACCTGACATATCTTCTCCCAGATCTCATCACAACCAGCTTTCTCTTGAAAACTGAGGGCCAGGTCATAGTTTTCTGCTTCAGACCAAACAATCAATGTGTCCTGCAAAAAAAAACAAACAAAAAAAAACACAAAACAAAAGTAAAAGTCCCCATTTGTGCTGAGTTTGCACAGCAGACTGAATGCTAAACCTCATGGTGGTCCTGGTTGTAGCCTTAGACTACTTTCACATATATATGGTGAAGTCTGTCTGAATTTAACACTGGTGGGTTTTTTTCTCTTTCAGAGGATAAGACAACTGCGACCGTCTGAGCGAGGTGGTCTCAGTCCATTTTAAAAAAAAGTGCAATTCAGTTACGGAAAGAAAGTGTTTGTCTAAGAAAGGACCAGATTGCGAGAAATGAACCAAACACGCAAGAGATTCTGGGTTGTGCAACATTTTTTGTAGATGCAAACAAACTGATCTACTGAGCTACAGGTAAGTAAACAGAGAAAATAAACGCTGAATATGACACATTTTTAACTTGACGTGTATTTTAAGTACCTGCTATTTAACACGGGCTCTGGGTGATTTTTATTTTATAGATATCTAAGCACATTTGATACATTTTTTTTTTCCTAAAAGCCCCTTAAATCATTTCTGTGCAATTATGTTCAACGTAAATCCAACAGAAACAAAAAAAAAAAGAATCTCGAAGTGCAAAAACATTTTTTATTCTGCTTCTGCACATAAATACAAAACAAAACAAATACAAAACAAACTCACCTGCTGTTTTTGATATGCTGTATTGGGGTTGATTTTTGACTCCAGCAACAGAGACCCTGTGAAAAACAGACGTGAATGCGTGACACTGACTGAGAAATCTATTCATTTAAGGGGCTTCAAGGATCGGACTGAACTTACCGTCGCTCTCTGCCCTCACCAACAGAGACATGCCTTTGAGCCTTTCGACATAACCGGAGGATACGTGCCCTGTTCCCCGGTCATCCCACTGCCGGTCTTCATTCAACGTGTAGACCTTCACTCGTCGCCGAGTGTCAGTCATTCTTGCGAGTCGACTCTTTAGCTTCCTAGCTTTGTTTGTCCTTGATACAAACGATCAATCCCTGAATCGGATTCGTCCTCTTGTTAGATTATCCGTTGCACAGCACGGACCACACTGGACATTTATTTACACGCTACCTGTTGTCACGTTAATGACGTGCGGCGCTAACGCTAACTAGCTGTGTACTGACACTTAGCCACAACATAGTCGTTTAATTCTCATCCAAACGTGGATAACTTCACACGTTAAAGTCTGCCAGGCTTCGGGTACGTAAAGCGACAACTCGTATAACTCAGCAGGTAGAAAAATTTTTACATATATGTTTATAATTTTTTAAACCGCCCTCTCTCGGATCCGATAACCGCTACGAGCAAACGGAGCCCAAACACCAGTTAGCTAGCTGTCCTAGCGAGTCAGCTAGCAGGCTACGTGCTAGCGTTCAACATTCTGATTCTAATGAACGTCTAAACGATTGTAAAAGAATATTCAAAAGTGGTACCGATACCTTAAGGGCTCATTGTGAACACGCTGTGTTTGTGCGGTGTTGAACGAGCCACATACGGAACAGTGTTTTCATTATATTCGAGTCTTAGCAGCTTTAGCAGCAAAGCTATATTTTGGCTAAGTGTTCCGCCATGTTCTGGCTGCGGGCCGTAGAAGGACCTGCTTCTCTTCTCACACACAAACGTACATTACAAAACGTAACTGGTCGAACGGGAGAACTCTTCCGACTTTCCGGTACTATAAGCGTGTAACGTAGACGCTGTACACCATCAAATAACAACGTATATACAGAGAGCAACGATTAGCCCAACTGTAAATGTTCGGCCATCTTGGGTCCCCTCAGAAAGCCACTACAGGGTTTCCTTCGACGAGAGAGCAGGGGCGGCCCGCCACAATTTAAAGGTACAGTACATTATTACAGTACATTACATTACATATCACGAGCGGGTAAAAAAAAAAAACCCGCCAACAAAAGAAAACAAAGAGAGAAAAATAAACAAATAAATAAAATGAAGGACGGACAACAAAACATACATGGAAGCTTTTGATCCGCTTTTTTAGTGGACCTGATATTTCAGTTGCATTTCAGATACATAAAGCCTGCTGTGCTCTGTTTTTAAATCAGGAATAAAATAAAAGAAATCACTTAGATACACAATTCATTTAAATCAAAGTTGTTTATTGTAATAAATGGCCAAAAAAAAAAATAATTAAAAAAAAATACATAGCTGGTCAAAAGCAAACGATACCCATTGTCGTTACCGTTTTATAAAACTGGATAAAGTCATAAGATTACAACAAAAACAAATCCACACAACAAAACTGAACCCTTGCGAACAATAAGCTTTCGTTCGAACCACTTTTCAGAACATCGTGGATTAAATCTGAAGTCGACATGTTGGACAAAAAGAGATGTAGGCATTATTTATGAAAGTTTTAATGTTTACAAACAAGAGGAGTCTTAACGTGTCGCCGGCTCGGACTAGCTTGCCCGGTAATGCAGCGTAGATCTGATCAAATGAACATATTTTCGGGGTGGATGAGGGGAATAAAAATCAGTGCAACCCACAATGTTTCCTTCAATCTATTTCCCCGCCTGCTGGGCTTGGCGTCTCAGCAAAACGTAGATCTTCTCTTTGATCCAGTCTTTGTTGTATGGCTGGTAGGTCTGTGTGTCAGCCCGGTACCTGTACAAAAACAGTGGAGTCAAGCACAAGTTTTTATATGCAGATGAACTGTTTCAAATATCAAGTAATTAGCCTTTATTTATTCAATTGTTCCAGTTATTTAATCTGTTGAACTGTCGATTGTGACTGGTTAGATTTGTAATAATTTTCTATAATCTGGAAGCGCTGTAATATCGTATCGGACATTTGGGTTTGAGCAAAAAGATGAATGACAACAGATCCAAATTTCAGCTTTAATTTCCTGATACGTGTTAAACATCTTCGAACATTAAAACTTAACATTCTAAGATATCGGAACATGCAACCGATGTGTTTATTATCTATGTGTGCACGGTTAAAATGATCGTTTGAACGTTTAAGAGCCCTGAATGTCTACTTGGGGAGAAAAACTTGAAGAGCCACTGGGCTCAACAATTTGGACTGTCCTGAAAAACAAAGAATTCCAGACAGGGAAAATGTCAGTCAATGAAGGTGTCACAGTCCACCGTTTGAAGTTGTTCAGAGCAGAAATATTAAAATAAGATGAAAACCTCTCATCAGCAATAAGGATCAGAAAGCCAGAATGGGATTCACATAAAAACGCTGAGATGAGCCACAAAAGTTCTGGAGCCAGGATCAACCTCCACCAAAGTGACACAGTCCAAAGTGTAATAAAGAAAGGATCTGTTCATGGTCAGGATCCAAAACATTAGAGCTCATGGGTCAAACACAGTGAAGGTTGTGTCATAGCTTGGGCTTGAATGGCTGCTTCTGGAACATCTCTGAAACCTTTACTGATGATGGAGATCATGATGGAGCAGAATGAATTCAAAAGAAGAGAAATATTCAGTCTGCCAACGTACAGAACAACGCATCCAAATTTATCAGGAGGAACTTCATCATTCAGCAAGACAACGATCCAAAACACACTCCTGAAATAACCAAGGACTTCATCAGGGGAAAAGTAGAAGACGTTTAGACTGGAATATCTAATCAGACTAACCCAGTAACCCAACTTAGCAGCATTTCATCTCCTGAAGTGAAGATGAGAGAGAGACACAAACAACTGGGGAGGAGGAAAGAAGAAGAGGGAAGGGAGGAGGAAAAAAAAAAGCTTCACTCCAAGCTTGGAAAAGCATCGCAGTTTGGAGATGTCAGTGGGCTTGATGCGTTTATCTGGCTTTAAGAAAATAAATTATTATTCACGTCAAGACTATTTTGTTTCTATACTTCTTGTCACCTAAATATTATGCCACGATCAAATTTGTTCAATACATCTATATACAAGTATAAGGAAATTAAATATTCAAATTCTTCTTCGGCTCTCAAGCCCAAAGATTTTCATTGTGATGCATTCTATGGCCTTGCTGCTCCACAGAAATGATAACGTAGAGCTAATTTAGGGGAACTTTTTGGTTGATATGGTGACACTTTCAATAAGGAGAAATGTATTTATAGGAGCAGTTTAACATCAGCTAATTGTCAGGAAAGTGTTCAAAGGAATTAAGATTGAACAGAAGACAGGGGTTGACTGAAAAAAGGTCCTTATTGGTACAGTTTCTTTAATAAATGTGTTTTTTTCTCCACAGAAAGAGACAACTTGACATGCACTCATCTTCTGTCCCCTTAGTGAAAATGTATAAGGAGCTCATCTGTACTGCATTGTCAGTGAACGCTACAAAAAGTCCTAGTCTCAGCGCTAACTGTGGAAATTCAGAATTTATTAAACTTTATAATTTCCTGATTAGCTTGATAAAATACTGCTGAAAAATGATTGCTCGGAGTGGCATCGTTGTCAGAAAATGCAGAAAAAAATAGAGCACACAATTCTGGAGAAACAGCTCAAGATTGCTCAAACTACCACATGCACTGACCATAGTTGTGATTTCTCATCATTAGTAATGGACAATAAAAAGATTGGCACACGTAGCCATGTTACAGTTTAGCAAGAGAGAAAAACATTGTACATGGCCAAAAGGTTTCTAGACACCTGACCATCACATCTTCTCTCAAGTGTGTCACTAAACTTGATAGACACAGTTGTTTAAAATGTTACTGTACAAACCCTGTTCCAGCATGACAACACCCCCATGCACAAAGCAGCTCCATGAAGGTTGAAGGGGAAGAACTTGAGTGTCCTGCACAGAGCCCTGACTCTGATTCAACCCCACTGAACACCTCTGGTATGAAATGGAACTGGAGTCTCAACATATCAGAGTCATCTCACTTATGATCATAAATTTGCACAAATCCACACAGCTACAATCCAACATCTAGTGGAGTATCTTCCGGAAAAGAAGAGAAAAGTGGTGCAACAAGCACACGAGGTCATGATGCTCAACATACTACACAATTTATAGTCCTAACTTCAATGCCTCAAAGGAATCCTTCTTTCTTTTACACAAACACAGATACTTACACTAAACAGCTGAGGTCAGCCAGGTCATCAATGAAATCAAACAGCTGGCTGATGTCGTACGTGATGGACGGGCTGTTGGGGTTCATCCTTTTCAGATGCTCCTCATACATCTTACACACTCCTAGAAAATGGGAGGGGAGGATTTTTATTTTTTTTTATTATTATTTAGCAAAGCTAAAAAAAAAAAAGTGCAAAGTACTCATGTAAACTGTCTATACTCACCCTCCATGCACTCGTTCACAGACTCGTAATCGGCGTATGTTCTCCCCTCTGGTCTTTTGGTTGGCTGAACCAGCAGAATTGTGTGAGACTGAAACCCAAAAGACGCAATTGTGTTGAGATTAACAGCCAAAAAGACGCAATTGTGTTGAGATTAACAGCCAAAAGGACGCAATTGTGTTGAGATTAACAGCCAAAAGGACGCAATTGTGTTGAGATTAACAGCCAAAAGGACGCAATTGTGTTGAGATTAACAGCCAAAAGGACGCAATTGTGTTGAGATTAACAGCCAAAAGGACGCAATTGTGTTGAGATTAACAGCCAAAAGACGCAATTGTGTTGAGATTAACAGCCAAAAGACGCAATTGTGTTGAGATTAACAGCCAAAAAGACGCAATTGTGTTGAGATTAACAGCCAAAAAGACGCAATTGTGTTGAGATTAACAGCCAAAAAGACGCAATTGTGTTGAGATTAACAGCCAAAAAGACGCAATTGTGTTGAGATTAACAGCCAAAAAGACGCAATTGTGTTGAGATTAACAGCCAAAAAGACGCAATTGGGTTGAGATTAACAGCCAAAAAGACGCAATTGGGTTGAGATTAACAGCCAAAAAGACGCAATTGGGTTGAGATTAACAGCCAAAAAGACGCAATTGGGTTGAGATTAACAGCCAAAAAGACGCAATTGGGTTGAGATTAACAGCCAAAAAGACGCAATTGGGTTGAGATTAACAGCCAAAAAGACGCAATTGGGTTGAGATTAACAGCCAAAAAGACGCAATTGGGTTGAGATTAACAGCCAAAAAGACGCAATTGGGTTGAGATTAACAGCCAAAAAGACGCAATTGGGTTGAGATTAACAGCCAAAAAGACGCAATTGGGTTGAGATTAACAGCCAAAAAGACGCAATTGGGTTGAGATTAACAGCCAAAAAGACGCAATTGGGTTGAGATTAACAGCCAAAAAGACGCAATTGGGTTGAGATTAACAGCCAAAAAGACGCAATTGGGTTGAGATTAACAGCCAAAAAGACGCAATTGGGTTGAGATTAACAGCCAAAAAGACGCAATTGGGTTGAGATTAACAGCCAAAAAGACGCAATTGTGTTGAGATTAACAGCCAAAAAGACGCAATTGTGTTGAGATTAACAGCCAAAAAGACGCAATTGTGTTGAGATTAACAGCCAAAAAGACGCAATTGTGTTGAGATTAACAGCCAAAAAGACGCAATTGTGTTGAGATTAACAGCCAAAAAGACGCAATTGTGTTGAGATTAACAGCCAAAAAGACGCAATTGTGTTGAGATTAACAGCCAAAAAGACGCAATTGTGTTGAGATTAACAGCCAAAAAGACGCAATTGTGTTGAGATTAACAGCCAAAAAGACGCAATTGTGTTGAGATTAACAGCCAAAAAGACGCAATTGTGTTGAGATTAACAGCCAAAAAGACGCAATTGTGTTGAGATTAACAGCCAAAAGACGCAATTGTGTTGAGATTAACAGCCAAAAGACGCAATTGTGTTGAGATTAACAGCCAAAAAGACGCAATTGTGTTGAGATTAACAGCCAAAAAGACGCAATCGTGTTGAGATTAACAGCCAAAAAGACACAATCGTGTTGAGATTAAAACCCAAAGACACAATTGTGTTGAGATTAAAACCCAAAGACACAATTGTGTTGAGATTAAAACCCAAAGACACAATTGTGTTGAGATTAAAACCCAAAGACACAATCGTGTTGAGATTAAAACCCAAAGACACAATCGTGTTGAGATTAAAACCCAAAGACACAATCATCAGAACCTTGTAGAAAGCTAACTAGATTTAGCTCTGGCTAAATAATAACAATAATTATGATGATAATAATAATAATGCAGTTAGTGTAGGTTTGGTTATTTTACGGCCATGATTTCATCTAAAAACCTAACGAAAGATCACAACAGTGTGTAAAAGTGATTCCTTACAACCGGAAGTAGTGCGCGTAGGAAGTGAACAGGAAGCCATTTGGGATTCTGCCTGGGACTCGGGCTGTTTGTTAGCTAGCTAGCTAACTTGGGAACTAACGTTTATTTTACAGGCTAGTTAGCAACTGAGCATTGATTACTAGCTAACACAGTTTTGTTTACTGTATATTTCAACAACGTGTTAAAAAATAACTCCTAGCCAACATTTAATCCTCTGTGATCTTTACTACGAGCACGTTAATGCTAGCTGGTGGATTGGTGACGGTTAAAGCACGATGCTAATACATTACATGCTAGCTAGCTAAAGTGCACTTGTAAAACAAAAGCATACCGTATTCTCAACTGACACGACAGACAACATCTACACATTATTCTATATAAATAAGAAAATGCAATGCAAACGAAGTACGTACCATGTTTTGACCTAAAAGTGGCGAAGACAAGCGAGACTGTCGTTAGCGCTTGTAGCTCTTTTCTACAACAGCTGCGAATGTATGAACAAAATAAAAGTCTACTTCCGGCGACAACGGAGTTTACTCGGTTTTCAAAATAAAGGTATCGAACAGGCTGGAAAACAGAAAGAAAACTCAGAGAGATTGGCTTGTGAACGGTATTACAAATATTTATTAATTACCATGTTGCCCCATTTTCTTTCTGAATGAAGATATATAGGCTTAAAACATTAATAATATCGTATAGAATTGTAAATGTGTAAACATTTGTTAACAGGGCTGCTGGTGTAAATAGGCAAGTATGGCCAAGCCTCCTGTCTTTTTTAAAGATCACGAGACATCAAATGTGTATTTATATATTTGGCAGCTGTTTTTTTTCCTATTACTTTTTTATTTTTCAATTTTGTCAATTTGTTTAATTATTTTTATTTATTTATTTATTTTTTGCCTTTTTTGTCTATACAACACTGTACAGTCACCCTCCAAAAGTATTGTAACAACAAAGCCTGTTCTTTTACAAAGTTTGTTCTTTGAGATCAAACAATTTATATAAGAATTTAATTTCCTGATGCTTACATCCAGATGAGTTAACAACATGGCACCTTTGCTGGCAGTGAGCAAAGACATAGGAACAGATAAATACCATTTGGTTATAAATAAACAATATATGGTTTCATATCTCTTGCTCTTCAGGAGGTGAAATTCTGCTCAGTTGGGTTTAAGGTCTGACGACTGACTTGTTCAGTCTAAAACCTTTCACTTTTTCCCTGATGACATTCTTTCTTGAATTGACAGTGTGTTTTGGATCATTGTCTTAATGTATGATTATGTTTTCAGGAGATTTCAAAATGTACTGTATATTGTGTATTGTACATATTGTGTATTGTACATATTGTGTATTGTACATTAAATAATAAAATTATCAATGTGGAAACATTTAAGAGTTGAAAAATTGGCTTTAAAATGTCTTATAGTTTGACACATTTTTTATGATGTCATTGATGAGACCTTGTGATATTCTGCATTGCTCAACGGTTCACAATTAATTCTATTTTAGCCTTGTCGTTAAATTTATTAGTGGAATGTTGCTTTTATTTCTTTATTTATTTGTGCATTATCCTATTTTTTTAATGTATGCAATATGATTGAACTGCTGGAACCAAATTCCTTGTGTGTGTCAACACACTTGGCCAATAAATCTGATTCTGATTCAATGTAAGTTGAGAAAAATATGGAAATAAATAAACAATAAGATTAAGAAAATGGTTAATGCAGAATAAACAGAAAGGTTAAATGTTGTCCATGTGTCTATTTTACATTTATTTGCAAATAAACCTCTTTATTTAAACAGGTCATTGAATAGTATTTATTCATCAAATCTGAGAAAGGCATCCTCCCAAAGTCTGTAACCCATGCCAGCTATTTGTCACTAGAGGGAGACTTTTTCTATGTAATGTTGGTGTTGTGCCATGTGCGTAATTGCGCACAGATTCTCTGGTTAAATCCACTGGATCAATTTTACTGGATCAGGTGGTTTAGGGTTCATTCATTCATTCATTTTCTACCGCTTATCCGAACTACCTCGGGTCACGGGGAGCCTGTGCCTATTTCAGGCGTCATCGGGGATCAAGGCAGGATACACCCTGGACGGAGTGCCAACCCATCGCAGGGCACACACACACTCTCATTCACTCACGCAATCACACACTATGGACAATTTTCCAGAAATGCCAATCAACCTACCATGAATGTATTTGGACCGGGGGAGGAAACCGGAGTACCCGGTGGAAACCCCCGATGCACGGGGAGAACATGCAAACTCCGTGGTTTAGGGTTGAATGTAAAAAAAAAATACAAAGTTTTGGGAAAGGAATGCAAGTAAAACGGTTTAAAAATTTTCAATGATAAAGTAGGAAGAAATTCTATAAACAGTAAAGCATCTTATAAAGCAAATTGAAAACCCGCCCGTCTGTACAAAGCTGATCACTGATCATGCTCTCTCTCTCTCTCTCTCTCTCTCTCTCTCTCTCTCTCTCTCTCTCTCTCCCACACACACACACACACACACATACAGTGACATTCATCAGTGTTAGTCCTCTGTATCTCACTGGTTGCTTGTAGCTTTCTTTCTGGCTTCTACGTAAACACTGTGCCGCTCCACACTAAATACGCGAGGGCGTGATGCTGTAATCATGCCATTTGTATAATTTATTTCTTTTTCATTTCGTTCTATATGCGTAAACGCGACTTGGTTTAAACTACAAGGCACTTTCTTGCTGTGTCCGTGATGTGGGCAACGCCGAGGAGGACGCGGTCGGAGGCGAGCGAAGACGCGGAGATTGTGGTGAACGTGGGCGGCGTGAGACACGTCCTGTGCGCCAGCGTGCTTGAGCGCTACCCCGACACGCGCCTCGCGCACCTCGCCGACCGCGCCGCGGAGAGATCGTGCGATCTTTCGCGATTCTGCGACGACTACGACGCGGCGACGCGCGAGTTCTTTTTCGACCGCGACCCGGACGCGTTCAGATCCATTGCCGAGGTGTATCAGTATGGAGAGGTGCACATGGCTAAGGGTACGTGCCCGGTACGCTTCAGCAAGGAGATGGAGTTCTGGGGACTGGACATGGACCTGCTCGACGAGTGCTGCAAGAGCAACCTAAAGGAAGCAGAGGAGGAGCTGTCTGAGATTGCTGAGAAGGTCCGCACCATTCTGGACGACATGGAGGGAAGCCCTTCGAGCGGAAAGTGTAGGGCGTTCCTGTGGAAGCTCATGGAGAAACCGGAGTCATCCTGGGCGGCACGCACCGTAGCCCTTCTCTCGTTTCTCTTTGTGCTCCTTTCGTCTGTGGTGATGTGTGTGGGCACTGTGCCTGAGCTTCATGAGCAGGACATTGATGGAAATCGAGTTGAGAATCCAAGTCTGGAAGCCATAGAAACAGCCTGCATCGTTTGGTTCACGGTGGAGTACGTGTTGCGGTTAGCTGCAGCACCCAACAAATTGCGTTTTGCCATCTCCTTTATGAACGTGGTGGACTTTCTGGCTATTGCGCCTTTCTACCTGCTCTTGGTTCTGTCATACCTCGGCACTGCTGTGTTGCAGCTGGGCACCGTGCAGCAGGCGGTGCAAGCGCTCCGTGTAATGCGTGTTGCACGTGTCTTCAAGCTGGCACGCCACTCCTCAGGCCTGCAGACTCTCACCTACGCACTCAGAAGTAGCTGCAAAGAGCTCGGCCTACTGCTCATGTACATGGGCATAGGCATCTTCTTATTCTCAGCACTTGGCTACACATTGGAGCAAAGCCACCCGGAGACCATGTTCACTAGCATCCCGCAGTCCTTCTGGTGGGCCATCATTACCATGACCACAGTGGGTTATGGTGATATCTACCCCAAGACCACACTGGGTCGGTGTAACGCTGCCGTCAGCTTCCTGTGTGGAGTCATTGCCATTGCTCTACCCATACACCCCATCATCAACAACTTTGTCATCTTTTACAGTAAGCAGCGTGTGCTTGAGACTGCCGCTAAACACGAGATCGAGCTTATGGCACTGCGCTCCAAGGAAGGAGAACCTGTAGAAGCTGCTGGTTTGGAATTACAGAGATCAAGTCCATTGATGGGTGAACAAATGCCCTGGGACTATGCCAATCTTACTTCCCAAGGTGATGGCCACATTCCGTTACTCAAGGACGCTGGACAGAGAACAACATTTCAGAAATGCAACAAACAAGATGGATAACAGACAGACTGGAAGACAGGTTCACTGCTCAGTGCATTCATGGAGCATTTGGACCACAGTTTTCATTTAAAAGTTTTTACTATAATCACGTCTTGCATAGAAATAAGGAATAAGAAGAACAATTTTCCATATAAACCTGAAGTGGAAATTTTTTCCCACTGAAAATCAATCCAGAATTAATGTATTATTTGTTTTAACAAATTTCTAGTGTTAAATACTGTTCAACAAATAACAAATAAAATCGGTGTTAGATTTTAACGTGTCTTCAACTAGCTGATGCACAACAGAATTGTTACGCTTTTATGCTAAGCTCTATGGAGAATAAGACACTTAAAGGTGCCAAAAAAATAAAAAATCAAAGTGCTTCTGTTGTTGTGTAAATTTGTAAATTTCTACATTTTTATTGTTACAAACTATAAATGAAAATAGCGAATACAATTGAAGGGAGAATAAAAATGACAAAATATTGTTTATTTAAAAAAACAATCTTTAATTTCATAAATATTCTAAATATATTATAAATATAGGTTTTATGGCTACAAATTGTGCAAAATTCCGAGTAGATAAAACATAAGGATATTATAATTAAATAATATTTATATACCATCTTCTACCATCTTGTGAATTTCTGTAGTGCATGTATGCTTAACCCTAAATATTAAACAAATACTCAGAACCGCCTTAATTAAGTTATATAAAAATATTTTGTGGAAATACTAATCAAGTGTGTTAGATTTTTTTTTCATGAACCTCATCAATGTTGTCATTGTTGAAACTCCCTGAGGGGAAAAAAATCATTGATTTTCTTGTCAACCTTTGTTCTCTTATTTGACCCATAGCTAAGCACTTAAATGAGTTCAATTGTCCTCAAAGTAATTTATAGACGGTATGTTGCAATTTGCGTAGATGAGTCAGAAATAATAGAAATCTCTTTGAATGCTGAATGTTATGCTTTATGTAATTAAATGCATTTCATGCAGGCTCTTTGGTTTGTGCGTGCGTGTGTGTGTGTGTGTGTGTATACGTGTGTGTGCGTGTGTTTAAAGCCAGGCTTTTATGAGTGTTTAAGATGTGTGACCTGTGTGTGTGTGTGTGTGTGTGAGTGTGTGTGTTGGTTAAGAGAGCGGGTAGCGGTGGTGGGAGGAGGGGATGGGGGGATTTTACATTTTTCAGCAGTGCTTTGAGTGTCTCAGTATGTAAGCCATTTGTCATGTACTGTGAGAAAAGAGCGGAAGAGTAGGCGTGTGTGTGTGTGTGTGTGTGTGTGTGTGTGTGTGTGTGTTTGTGTGTGTGTTGACTAAAGCAAAAAGGCTTAAGTGAGGGTGATGCATGTTGTACTATGTCTCTATGGTATGGATGTGAAGTAAATATGTGTGTGTATGTGTGTGTGTATGTTTGCTTTGTGTGTTCATGCCTGGAGTCTGAGATATGGTACAGAGCTGGCACGTGGGTGGACAGATGAGCAGACACTCCTAATAGCCTGCAATCAGCCCACACCCCTCAGTCTTTTACCACACACACACACACACACACACACACACACACACACACACACACATACCCTTACAACAAACACTGTATGATTAAAGTATTCCTTGCATGCACAAGTTTGCTCTCCACATACAAGTCCTTTCTAGAACTCTTCATTCAGCCAGACACACAACAGACCCACATACTTCAGTAGATAAAAGCCACTGCTCACTTAAAGCTATGATCTAAAAGAAGAACATGCGTCACGCTTTGGACATTCAAAACAAATCTCTTCCTCTGTTTGAATTACACACGGATCAGGATTGGGTTACATACTAGATCAGACTCCACCCACTCTGTGGGTCTCTGGAAGCAGATTCAGCACATGAAATTATACCCTTATCAGAAAAAATACAACGGTTGATTCAAAAGTTCCAGCAGTGACCTTAAAAGGTTTAAAAGTTCCTAAGCACTGCGTTTACACTCTTAAAAAATCTCTGTTCCATCCATTGTTCACCAGGCGGAAGGGTTTCTATTAATATATGACAAGACAACATGAGACAATATAAGACTTATATATAAGACAATATGAGGAAGCAACTTGAGAAGAACCAGACATTCTCCTTCTGTGTAATGTACTACAATCACGGTCCACTTTAATAGGAACACCTATACACCTACGCTTTCATGCAGTTATCTAATCAGCCAATCGAGTGGCAGCAACGCAATGCATAAAATCATGTGCATACAGTAAACATCAAGAGCTTCAGTTATGATTACATCAAGCATGAAAATGAAGAAAAAGTCTATGAAAAGTCCATAAAACTATGGCATGGAGGTTCGTACCAGATGGGCTAGTTTTAGTATTTAAGAAACTGCTGATCTTCTGGGACTTTCCCACACAATAGTCTCTAGAGTTTATACAAAATGGAGTAAAGAGCTCACTGTGCATTTTTTTTTCATATCGAGTGTCTTAATACTTTAAAACATTTCTCTAACCTATTATTTCATCAGTCAGCTCTTTACACAATTCCACTGGACTATAAACTGTTGTAGAAAAGATATTATTCACATTGACATTATTTCTTGTCCGGTGTCACCCAAATGAGGATGAGGTTCACTTCTGAGTCTGGTTCCTCTCAAGGTTCCTTCCTCATATCATCTCAGGGAGTTTTTCCTCACCATCATCACCTCAGCCTTGATCATTATTTGATAGATGTTAGAAATAAATAGTAACTTAATATTAAACTTAAAAATTGTTTTATACGGTTTCTACACTTCTGTAAAGCAACGTCCATTGTTAAAAACTTACACAATAAACTGATACACAAATAAACTGAATTGAAACTGAATTGTACGGGGCACGTTGGCTTAGTGGTTAGCACGTTCGCCGGGTTCAATTCCCACCTCCGCCTTGTGTGTGTGGAGTTTGCATGTTCTCCCCGTGCCTCGGGGGTTTCCTCCGGGTACTCCGGTTTCCTCCCCCGGTCCAAAGACATGCATGGTAGGTTGATTGACATCTCTGGAAAATTGTCCTTAGTGTGTGATTGCGTGAGTGAATGAGAGTGTGTGTGTGCCCTGCGATGGGTTGGCACTCCGTCCAGGGTGTATCCTGCCTTGATGCCCGATGACGCCTGAGATAGGCACAGGCTCCCTGTGACCCGAGGTAGTTCGGATAAGCGGTAGAAGATGAATGAATGAATGAATGAAACTGAATTGTATAGAAATGATAACTCATCAGAACGAGTGCAATCCTATAAACATGCAGTTTGACATATTTTTTATTATTATTTAAAAAACAAACTGTAAAAAACTTCTGACCAATCAGAATCAAGTATTCTGTGTTAAAATAAATTTAAAAAAATTTAAATTATGTTTCTCTCTATCTATCTATCTATCTATCTATCTATCTATCTATCTATCTATCTATCTATCTATCTATCTATCTATCAGAATAATATTTTGGGAAGTCATTATCTCACTATCCTGATGAAAGTAAAAATGGAAACTGGTCATAGAAAACAAGGAGCTCGTTGAGGTTCGATCGTGGTTCAGACCTGATGATGAATCAGATGTTTACATGAAACAGCCGGCGTCTGATTGAAAGGCTGGTCTGCCATGACAGCTGGTGGGGAGACACTAGGCTCTGTCCTTAGCTGAATATAGAATGCCTTTTGCAGTGCTCATAATGCCGCTTGTGCTCGTGCTCCATTAGATTTTTTACTGTGACACATTTCTGTGTATGACAAGTGAAATCTACTTTTGTGTAGCTCGGATCTTATATGTCCATATAGATATGTACACATGTACAAGTCTACCGTGTTCGTTTTTATATGTTCAATATCTTTTATATTCTCTTGAGTGTAAGACACTTGGTTCATGATATCGGTATAGATTTTCATGCCACATTTATTATATAATATTAATATTTTGGCAATTTTTGGGCAATAATTTTTCATAACTTGTATTCAATTCAATTCAATTTATTTGTATAGCACTTTTAGAAAGAAAGAAAGAAATATATATATATAATAATAATAAGAAAAAATAAGAATATAAATAAATAAATAAATAACTCTGTCCAGGGTGTATCCTGTCTTGATGCCCGATGACGACTGAGATAGGCACAGGCTCCCCGTGACCCGAGGAAGTTCGGATAAGCGGTAGAAGATGAATGAATGAATTAATGAATGAATAAATAAATAAATACATACATACATACATTTAAAGTTTAGGAAATATTCTTAAAATATTTATTTAATATTTAAAACACTATATATCTATCCCTAATGAGCAAAGCCGGAGGCAACGGCTGCAAGGAAAAACTCCCTGAGAGGACATGAGGAAAAAACCTTGAAAGGAACCAGATTAAGAAGTGAGCCTCATCCTCATTTGGGTGACACTGGACAGGAAATAATGCCAATGTAAATAATGTAAATCATATAACTTATGATTATAATCAGACATTTTTCTGTCATCTGATTCCATATTGTTACATACAGTATTTTGAACAGTAAATTTCAATAAGATTGGAAATCCCTCCATTGTACAGCATCCATACTATTAACTTAATATGTATACTTATTATTATCTTATATTTTATTATATTATAGATTGTATTGTGAGCAACTGCGACTTAACAATTACTCCAGGGGATTAATAAAGTGTCCTGATTCTGATTATTCCTGATGTGATGAATGATTCTGGTGTTAATATGCTAGTTGGTGTTATATTGACTTTGTTCCTGTGAGAAGTTAGTGCCATGTTGATGTTACGGTGGGACAGCACTAGCAGAGAAACACTGGGGTTTATTAGAAGAAAAAAAATGTAAACCACCTCTTGCATAAGGAGTAAAAGAAGCATAAGGTCCGAGTGAGATTAAAAAAATGATAGATAAATGCTAGTTGGGGAGGTCATGAAGTAGTTTGACTCCTAACCCTAAGGTTGTGGGTTCGAGTCTCGGGCCAGCAATACCACGACTGAAGGTACCCTTGAGCAAGACACCGAACCCCCTAACTGCTTCATGGACGCCGTAGGATAAATGGCTGCCCAGTGCTCCGGGTGTGTGTTCCCGGGGTGTGTGTGTTCACTGCTGTGTGTGTGCACTTTGTATTGGTTAAATGCAGAGAACAAATTCTGAGTATGGGTCATCATACTTAGCTGTATGTCAACACTTACTTACTCACTTATAGATATGAATCTATCACTCGGGGTAGATTTATTTTTCCCCAAACCAGTGAACCCTTTTTTATTCTAAATCCTGTGGTAAAAGTTCTGAGTGAGATTTGATGCTCTGTGCACCTTTTAGTTTCCTACAGTTACACAGCTCGACATAAATGAAGCCTGTAATTCAGCACTGGGTAAGTCGTCTGTGCCAGAGTGATTTCAAGCAGGTCTGTTAGTCAAGAGAAATGTGCTTTTGCTGTCAGATGTGAGCAGAAATGAATTGCGCTCTAACAGGTGTCAATCAGGAGCGCCTCCGCATTGACAGCAACGTTAAAGCCTAATGAAGGAGCTGAAACGTGCGCGCACACGTGACCGCGCGCCCAGACAATGGCAACCCGCTCTAATTTATAAGAGTGAGTTGGCGGATAATGACGGCATTTATGAAACCCGTCTACCTTCCTTCAGTTTCCTAAGAGACTGAGAGAGAGAGAGAGAGAGAGAGAGAGAGAGAGAATGGCAAAGGTTGCAGACTGCAGAAGTCGCTATTAAAGCGTTATTAAAACACGCAAACTTTCCTCATTACAGGTGAGAAGATGAAGATTTTCTCGACTTTTCCCTCCTTAAAGCGGCGGACTGAAGCCTGTGGTTAAATATGGCAGCAAAAAATAATAACACTAATCAAGACCGACCTTTCAGAACCAGGGAGAGAGAAGGAAAAAAGCAGGGAAGTGTTTATAAAAAGAAGATTGCTGCTCTCTCTCTCTCTCTCTCTCTCTCTCTCTCTCTCTCTCTCTCTCTCTCTCTCTCTCTCTCTCTCTCTCTCTCTCTCTCACCCTCCCTTCTTCCCTCCTAACCCCTCTTCTCTCCTACTCTCTCACCCTCTCTCGCTTCTTCTCTCTCTTCCTCCACCTCTTCTCTCTCTCTCTCTCTCTCTCTCTCTCTCTCTCTCTCTCTCACCCCCTTCTTCCCTCCGAACCCCTCTTCTCAACTACTCTCTCACCCTCTCTCGCTTCTTCTCTCTCTTCCTCCACCTCTTCTCTCTCTCTCTCTCTCTCTCTCTCTCTCTCTCTCTCTCTCTCTCTCTCTCATCTGTGAGTAGATGTGAGCAGATGCAGGTACAGAGAGTAGGTAAATTCACCCTCCTCTCTCTCTCTCTCTCTCTCTCTCTCTCACACACACACACACCCTCCCTTCTTCCCTCCTAATCCCTCTTCTCTCCTACTCTCACCCTCTCTCGCTTCTTCTCTCTCTTCCTCCACCTCTTCTCTCTCTCTCTCTCTCTCTCTCTCTCTCTCTCTCTCACACACACACCCTCCCTTCTTCCCTCCTAACCCCTCTTCTCTCCTACTCTCACCCTCTCTCGCTTCTTCTCTCTCTTCCTCCACCTCTTCTCTCTCTCTCTCTCTCTCTCTCTCTCTCTCTCTCTCTCTCTCTCTCTCTCTCTCTCTCTGCTTGTCTGTGAAGAGGCCCAAATGAACACCTCTTTATCCTGCTCTGTTCTCTTACAATCCAGCTATTAAATTCCTTCAGTTTCAACCTTCATATACAGGTGCATCTCAATAAATTAGAACGTCGTGTAAAAGTTCATTTATTTCAGTATTTCAACTCAAATAGTGAAACTCGTTTATTATCTAAATTCAGTACAATACAATATATTGCATTATAGCTATAGAATAGTTTTGGTGCAGATTTATATGTCTTCTCACCTGTAAGAAATTACAGAAATTGCACCCAAATTCCACTCCAAGGAACACATCTAAAAGAGCTCATTCCTAAAAAGGTTTAAGGTTTAGGACTCTAAACGTATAAAGTTGATTCAATTATAAATATGGATACGGCAGCAGGACATTAAGCATCACCACGAACAAAGGGTCTACGTGACTGCGATTACCATTTAAAGTGACCACTTGGTTCATAACAATACCAAGCCAAGGTCCACGTGACTGCGATTACCATTTAAAGTGACCACTTGGTTGATAACAATTGTAACAATACCAAGACAAGGTGTACGTGACCATGATTATCATTTAAAGACAATCAGCTAGACAACAAGGTGTAGCCCAGCCATTTGGGAGACATTCAGTTCTTACACTCAATACACATACCAAAAGGGAAAACTGTATATAATGCTTGAGCAGGATTTGCTCTGGGTTCTTACGGACTCCGATGAACCCAAAGTACGTCATGTATTTTGTCACTGCTATGCTGGAATAAACTTCTTGTTCTTCATTAAGATCTTCAACATCATCGTCTTATTTTTACACTACACATTTTTTATTTCTTACACACTCCATGTTCATCATTTAAACTGTAGCCTACGATAAAGACTTTGAGAAAGAAATCGTAGTTAGCTGTTGAATACCAGAGGCCAAAAATGGAAAATGCTGAATCTGTTTTCTTGTGTCCATGTTCAGCAGTGAATGACATTTCTGCTCTCTGAGATGTTCCAAGTGCTTGTTCATAAGCAAATTTTTATCTTCAACCATTAAGATTCTGGGTAAGGTTATAAACAGAGGGGAAAAACACGTCTCACAGAGTCCTGACTCATTTTATACCAGAGTAGCGTCCAGAATTGACACTATTGAAACCGTCCAACAAACTGAATACACCAATGTGCTGGTAAAAAGGGTTAAAGTAAAACACCAGCTTGAAACACACAAAAAATTTGTGATGTTCTGATGCACATTTATTTGATTGGTGCTGTAGTAAATCCTGTAAGAGGTTATTGGTTGTGTGCCATGCTGACATCACACTGAGAAATTGCTAGCACTGTTATAATGGTGTTAAGTAAAAATCACAGCCACTGACAATACTGACAATAAGTGGATCCGTAACCCATTTAGACTGACAAATGCACCCACGGCTTTCCAACGTTGTATGGAAGAGTCTCTAGAGAATCTCTGAGATGATCGTTGTGTCCTGACCTCAACAACATGCTAGTGTTCAGCAAATCCATTGAAATCTATGACATCATAAGAGTCCTACAGTGCTTGAGACTGTATGGAATCAAACTTAAGTCTAGCAAGTATGTTATTTGGGGATGATTGCATCTTCTGAAGGAAGCAGGGTAGACACTAAGCCAATAAGAGCATTGAGAGAGAAAAGACCCAACTCTGTGGGTCAGTTGAGGACAATTCTTGGCCTCTTTACAGTCCACATTACAGCTTGTTGAAAGAAATGACCTAGACAGGGGTATTTCTACAGGCATTCAACGCTCAAAGTAAAAACTTGCTATGCCATCGAGGCAAACTCTGTTTTGGAACAGACAGAATTCGTTGCAGGAACACGACAACCAGACAGCAACTTGTGTTACCTGAAAGATACAAACAACACATCCTGAAGGAGTTGGATTGTGAAATGGGACATCAAGGGGTTGACAGTACCATGTCATTGGTTAGAGATAGATTCTATTGGCAAAAATGCTGTTGATATTTTGAGTTGCAGCTGTTTTAAATGGCCACATAAAGAGACTAGAGCTACACTTTGTCACTACTTACCCATTTGACATTGTCTCCATCAAAGTTTTGCACCTGAATAAGAGCAAATGAAGTTATGAGTACATTTTGGTTATAGTTGATCACTTCACAAGATTTGCTCAGGCTTATGCTACCATGTCAGTGTCTGCCAAAACTGTAGCAGACAGGATATTTAACGATTATGTGTTGAAATTTGGACCTCCCAAGAGAATCCATCATTAGTTGCCCAGTTGTGGGAAAAAAAAAAAGTTGTGGGATTACAGTGTATAGTGGCTGCTATTGGCCTGCCACTACAACAAGATCACGAATGACCCCATATCATCCACAGGGAAATGAACAAGTTGAAGTTACTCCAAATGTTGAAGAGCCTAACAAAAAAAAAAAAAAACAGAAAACCAAGGAAAGGGAAGACCCAGGTTTTGCACTGAAACCTGTTGCTACCATGTGATTACCTGCCAGTGGAGGTAGAACCCTGTGCACAACCAAAGACAAAGAAGAAAGGGGGGAAATCACTTCCCTGAGTAACAATGATTCAAGCAAAGAGGATGGTGACGATGAAGGACGTGGCTACTACTACTCACCAAGTTCAACAAACAATGAGTTGGAGGATTTACTCTTACCAGTTTACCTGAAAAGGAAAGGAACATAGTTAGTCCGGAAACAACAATAAATTATGTGGAAACACAGACTAAGAGGAAAACCAAACGAGAACCTTATCAAGGAAAAGATGGAACAGCTGGGAAACAATCTGAAAGTGAACCTGTTGAAACTGAGGACATGGATACAATTGAAATGAACAGTGAAGTAGAACAAGAACAGAGATTTCCAAAAAGAGAATGTAGACCACCCAAGGTATTAACATATGATTACTTGAGCATGCCTACATGCCACAGTGTAAAGCATAAGGAAATGGTACCTTCGCAGCACATGATGCATGAGGCATCAAGTTTGATCCAATGGACGTACCCGACACCACAGCCTCTATCCGTGTATGGATATGGACAGTGAACCACACTGAGGTATGAGAGATTAAGAACCTACGAAAAAAAAAGATAAAAATAATATGCAGTTATATACGGAAGCGTATTGCATTCACTTGAGGAAAAAAAATCTACTCTGTTTTTCTGAATTAACGACTTAATTATCTCAAAATTTCATGAATAAAAAGTTTTCTGCTCTGTTTTTCTGAATGAACGACTTAATGTGGATTGCATGGAAGTAAACATGTCCCGCCTTTCAAGTTTAATCCGGTTTTATTTTACTTTACTGTTTATTTTACTGTTCAGACGAAAAGAACATTCTGATCTGCTTGACGTTGCTGTGTTTCTCCAGGATCAGTTGAACCGATATGGTATGCTTCACGGATATAAGACGATGCATCTGAAATGCATTCAGGCTGGCTATGTGGTGACACAAGAGACAATCAGGCAATTGTTGAAAATACTGGATCCCCATGGAGTGCAACTGAGGCGCCGGAATCGTCTTCGGCGACGTTTGTATCATAATCCAGGCCCGAACTTTTTATGGCATGTTGATTCATATGATAAACTCAAACCATATGGGATCTGCATCAATGGTGCAATCGACGGGTTTTCACGAATGGTGATACGGCTACCGTGAAGCATACCATATCGGTTCAACTGATCCTGGAGAAACACAGCAACATCAAGCAGATCAGAATGTTTACTTCCATGCAATCCACATTAAATCGTTAATTCAGAAAAACAGAGCAAAAAACTTTTTATTCATGAAAAATGATCTCATAATTTTGAGATAATTAAGTCGTTAATTCAGAAAAACAGAGTAGATTTTTTTTCCTCAAGTGAATGCAATACGCTTCCGTAGTTATAAGCACATGCCTTTACTGAGAGACTTTGCATTAGATAATGCTAATACATACAGTATGTAAATAGATAATGCGTACATCAACTAGAATCGCGAAACAATGCACTCACCTGTGGAAACACTGTCTTTTTGAAAATAGAGTAGAAATTCCCTTGAGGGTTTTCACCTGAAAAAGAGGAGGGCCAAGTCGCTCAGATAATACACAATTTTTGAGAAAATCTGTGTTCTTTTCACTTTTTAATGATAAATATCTCCAACACCTCAGATGACGATTGCAATGGCAATGATGACATGAGCGTGAAAGTTGCATCGCTGGAAGTTGATTTTCTAGAACCGATTTTCCTTTTTAGCAAAGGAGAGAAAGTTTCATTTTAAAATATTATATGTTAGTATGGAAAGTTTACAAGCAAAAGCAATGCCTCGCACCAGCAGTGGTCTTATGTGGTGGTTTCTGGAGGCCTCTGAACGATTCTGCGTAGCAACCAAAGGGGTATAATTAGTAACTGTGCATCTTCTAGTAATTGCTTGTCTGTAATTGTCTGTGTATATTTTAAGTTGACCTTCGTACTTAGTAAGCTGGCAACTCAGTGTAAATTTATCCTGTGTGCATCAGCTGTGTTCACATCAGGTCCTTAGAATTCAGCCATGATCCCAGGCGCATGAACCGAGATGAAGTGTCACGAAACAATGAAACGAGAACGTCAATGCTCAACTACTAGCTAATGGCTTTATGTTAGATAAATTAAAATTTTTCATTAAATATCAGCTCACCGCTCACAGACTTGTAGACCACCGAGACAGAGAAATATAAAAAAAAGTTTACATTTAAAGATATTCAAGTTATTAATGGACAACTGAGAACAATTTATAAGCGCTAATGTGTCTGGGCTGCGTATGCCTACAGTATGCTGGTCAAGGAGAGCCATGAGGATTGTGAAGGAGAATATTAATGACTCAAAAGCTCTGATGTAGAAGAAGAAGAACAGAAGAATATGTAGAAGGGAAAAGAATCCAAATTGAGATCTGAAATGGTTCCAAAGACAAAAGCTGGTGTGTTGTCTAGGCTTCAGCTCCAAATTTCCAGCTTGACAACAACATCTCAAAAACCCCAAAAATGCAGTTATCAATCAGTTCACGTCAAACATCAAAATGATGAAAAAGTTTGAATGTAACCATGGAATTGTTGTTAGTTAGTACCAGATGGGCTGGTTTGAGTATTTCATAAATCCTCCTTCAGAGCTCCTGAGAATTATACACTCATCTCTAGAGTTTATAGAGAAACATTCAAAGCAAACCATTTGGTAGCAATATCCATGCCATGATCAAAGTAACAAAGATCAGACTTTTTCCTTATTCTAATGTTTGATGTGATGTGGTTGATGTATTAGCTAAGCAGTGCCATTGCTGGGCCCTTGAGCGTGGCCCTTAACCATCAATTGCTCAATTATATAAAAATGAGATAAAAATATATGTTGCTCTGTATAAGTGTATCTGCCAAATGCCATAAATGTAAAATCTGAAGCTCTTTATGTATACGTGCCTGTTTTTATTCATAGTGGGCATCGTAGGCATTATCTTTCTATCAAAAACATTGTAGACGCATCAGAGGTGCTGATAGCTTTCATGGACGGCTTGGACTATTCCCTGCCTGAACACCAGGGGGCCGTTATGTACATTACTGTGTTATGTTCACGCATGTTTGCCCCACCCTATCCTTAATCTGTTACCACCTGTGCACACCTGTTCCTTGTGTCTCAATGATTGTCCTCCCTATATATACCTGCCTAGTGTTCCCTAGTATTTTCCATGTGTATGTACATTTGTTGTTTTTTAATAAACCCCCTTTTTTTATGTTATCCCTGCATTTGGGTCTGATTCCATTCTGTGAAGACACCATTTCCCTGACAGCAGCTTCCGTGCACAGTTTTAGTTTTTAGGCTTCTGTGTAACTCAAGATGTGAAGAATATGAGAGAATGTCATCACATGCAGAGAGTAATCAGTACATGTCAGATGTTCCTGCAACCGTTTTATTTTGCTGCCTCCCTGGTAAGTTTTTGTCTTTTCTTTTTATTCATTTTGGAATGACGTCCTGTTCTTGTCGGTGTCACTGTCAGGCTACAGTTTCTCTATTTGTTGATGATGGATTTTACTGTTCCATGGTACATCGAAGGGGGACATGGTGGCTTAGTGGTTAGCACGTTCGCCTCACACCTCCAGGGTTGGGGGTTTGATTCTCACCTCCGCCTTGTGTGTGTGTGTGTGTGGAGTTTGCTTGTTCTCCCCGTGCCTCGGGGGTTTCCTCCGGGTACTCCGGTTTCCTCCCCCAGTCCAAAGACATGCATGGTAGGTTGATTGGCATCTCTGGAAAATTGTCCCTAGTGTGTGATGCGTGAGTGAATGAGAGTGTGTGTGTGCCCTGTGATGGGTTGGCACTCCGTCCAGGGTGTATCCTGCCTTGATGCCCAATGACGCCTGAGATATAGTTCAGAGAAGCGGTAGAAAATGAATGAATGAATGAATGAATGAATGAATGAATGAATGGTACATCGAATGTAAAGAAAAAAAATTAATAGCTCTGATCGATACCTTTCAAAAAGTGAGACACCATGCATGCTGTGTAGGCTTCAGCAGTCAGATGAAACCAAGAAGATCCTAAAGGAACAGCCTTCAGATCTTCATTTGGGGTTAATCAATATCAGTTCATTGACGACAGCAGTAATTACTTTTGAACACAAAGATTGAATGTGATGGGGTTCCTTCTAAATCAAGCCACACAGTGTGTTTACTTATGCAACCAAGTTATTGTATTTTCTTTCTTTATTATTTTTTCCTTTTTTGCAGGGATTTTTAGCTTAAATCTTATTTGTTTAATTAATTAATTAATTGCATTTTTTTAACACATCAATGCCTGCTGTGTTTTTGTGTCCACGTGTGTAGACTTAATATCCATTACATACTCTGTACCATCCACCCCGTTGACCAACCACGACTGTTGAACAGGCAAGAGGAAAGCAGTGGATGTGTATTTATATTATCCCAATAAGATACTACATGGGATTGATGTGGATGAATCCACTTGGAGACCATGATGATGGCTTGGAACTGCTACCTCCTTCGATGAAAGTTTGATTGCTTTGGCAGGAAAAAAATTGTGTTAAAACTATAAAGAAATTACACTAATGCTCATACACATAAGTTGTGCACTTTTATGACCCAGACTGTTGATGAAGCATGGCCCTCTCATATAGAACCCCAGCATTCACAATCTACATATTTATAATTCCCTTTTTGGTGCCAGTTCCTCCTCCATTATGTTGTCTTATTATTTTTTTGGCCAAGCAGGACTATTTCTGTCTCTTAAAGCTTCACATGCTTCTTTAACGAGTCATTCTGTTCCAACCGAAATGTATGTCGTAATAACAATAAATCCTATAAAAAAGGTAGACATAACAGTTGATGAACATCAAGATTACTAACTGTTAGTTATTTACCAGCCAGCTAATTAACATGCTGCCTTGCCAGCATGCTTGTTCTGTACTTAGGAGCAAAGATATAAATCAGGCAAATGGCCAAGGAAATCACTTCAAGGACATTGTTCTTGCTATCAAGTAAAGTTTCACTGAATGTGACCTCTGACTTTCGGAGGCTGGAAGAGAAAAAAAATGTATTGGTACTATGTGGAGTGAGACAGGCAGCCAAGAATGATTCAAGGGTGATTAGAGGTGAAGCCATTATTTCAACCCTGTGTAGTTCACTTGTGAAGGGAGTAATAATCCTTTCTACAAGGTCATTTGGACGTACCATAAAAGTGTGTAAATGATGCTCTTTAATCTTTAAGATGACATCCTTCTTCCCGTATCTGACTTCAGCACTTCATGCAACGCTTCACTCCTGCATTGGTTTGCGAGTAGTTTATTGTGGCCACATTTCACAACTCCCTGCTGCCTCCTATTGCTTCTCCATACACACCTGATAAATCAGGAAACGTTTAATTAACAAAATTGGCCATGAGTGACGGAAGAATTGGAGGAGAGGCGGTAAGAGAAGCAGGTTCTCGACTCTTGGTAATGAATTGCTGGCCTTTCTCATTTCTTCACCCATGGCTAAGTGTAATAGGGCACTTGCATGCTTTTGGGATACTTTAATGGGTGGAACATTAATTTGTTGATAGTGTTTAGGGACTTATTATAAGGTTCACGTGATCACCTTATTCCCAGTGTCAGCTGTGAGGATCACTGATGTTCTATTTCTATTTTTAAATACAGTCTAAATACAGAAAAATGTAGAAAACTCCAGTTAGGTATGTTTTATTAATTAGAAATTTCCCATATAAAAACTAAACATTTTTATTGGTCACATACATAGTCGTATTCAGTACGCCATTGCAACGAGGTGCGATTTGCAACTGTTTGTATTATAAACATGGAAGACAATGAAATGAAATAAAATAGAATTACGTTTACTGCTTTTAGCAGATGCCCTTATTCAGAGCCTTGCTCAGGGACCTACAACCTACTGGTCACTAGACCAACACCTCAACCACTAGGCTACCACCAACACAACAACAACAAAAAAATTGAGCCAGCCAGGATCAAACCTATCGAACCTAGAATCTTTTGATCCCAATGGCCCCTTAAGTTTAATAAGCATAAGTGTCTAGGGTGAAAGAAGAAAGTGGTGAAAGGTGCAGAAAATAAACACGTGGTCGGCGCAGTCGTGACGTTAGCCATCCTCACCTGCACCATCATGGATACAAAATGGATATGTTTTGTTTCATACTGATTCATGCTACCACTTCTGACTCACACCACAAACTCAAGAATAGATGTCTGTATTAATTTTTTTCTGTGGAGATTAAACCCAATTTTTTTGCTCCTTTTTAATAAGCCATGTTGTCAGTTCACTAACCAGAACAAAGAGTGTAAACAAAATGAAAAATCGGTAATGATAGTCACACTATACAACTGAGCACTGTTGTGTCAATGAGTTGAGGGATTCTGCAATCAGAGTAAATTAAACCCATGTGAACACAGAGAACAGGAAACTTGATTATTGTTATTTTTTGGACAAACATTTTTTTTGTTATTGAATTAAATTCTTGATGGTGGAATATAAAAATCTAAATATATGTGGGGAAAGAGCGTCTCCGAGGTTCTAGAGAGACACAAGCAGTGATTTCTACAACATTTAAATCAATTTTAGAACGATCTCCTGCATTATAATTCACTTGAGTTGGAAATTGACTTAATACACCTCTGTTCATTCAATAATAATAATAATAATAATAATAATAATAATAATAATAATAATAATAATAATAATAATAATAATTTATGATAGAATATGTGTGTATATATGCGTGTGTGTTTTTAGAGCTCATCTCAGATAATATCTGTGAATTCAGTAACTGTTGTGTTCTTTCAGTTGCGGGTTTGGACACTGCATCATTAACATCACACTATGAACTCCAAAGCTTCATTATTGTTTATATCTGAGCTGAATATTCCTTCTCCTACCAGTTTTGTGACTATGGGTTGACTAAAAGTGTGAGAAATCTAATTTGCTGCAGTATGTGGGCAAATAATTAAACCTAGTTCTGTAATCACAATCGAGTGATTTTTCAATCCAATCATATACATAAAATCTTAAATATTTTTATATATGCGTGTAACTTTTAGCTGTCAGTCCTATTGGCTAGACTCATTCTTCTTCGTGGAGATCGGATCTATTAAAAATCACTCTCTGACTCTCACTCATTTTCTACCGCGAACTACCTCGGGTCACGGGGAGCCTGTGCCTATCTCAGGCGTCATCGGGCATCAAGGCAGGATACACCCTGGATGGATGGCCAACCCATCGCAGGGCACACACACACTCTCATTCACTCACGCAATCACACACTAGGGACAATTTTCCAGAGATGCCAATCAACCTACCATGCATGTCTTTGGACCGGGGGAGGAAACCGTAGTACCCGGAGGAAACCCCCGAGGCATGGGGAGAACATGCAAACTCCACACACAAAAGGCGGAGGCGGGAATCAAACCCCCAACCCTGGAGGTGTGAGGCGAACGTGCTAAATCACTAAGCCACCCTGCCCCTCCATTAAGAATCAATTCTTTGTAAATAGAATAATAAGCCTTTATTTTGTCAGATCTACATTACAGCATAGTGAAAGTTTTTCCGCACATATCCCATCTTTGGAGGTTGGGGTAAGAGCGCAGGGTCAGCCATGATACAGCACTCCTGGAGCAGAGAGGGATAAGGGCATTGCTAAAAGGCCCAACATTTGCAGCTTGGCAGTTCTGAGGCTTGAACCCTAATCCTCAACCCAGAGCCTTAACCACTTTAGCCACCACTGCCCTGATATAATAATCAATAATAAAATAATAATCATATTATGAGTTTTTATTAATGCAGTTAAAGAATAGAAATCCACCTCAAAATAGTGAGGTACATACACATAGCACACCTTTTAACATATGGTCTTCAGTGGCAAGACTTTGACAGGAAGGAATTAGTGTAAAGTCTGTAATGAAGTCAGAAATGACGCTGATCTGTTAGTTCCTCAGGAGCTCTTGGTTACACAATTCTACTCGATTATAAACTGTTGAAGAAAGGACATTATTTACATTGACATTATTTCCTGTCCAGTGTCACCCAAATGAGGATGAGGTTCCCTTCTGAGTCTGGTTCCTCTCAAGGTTTCTTCCTCATATCATCTCAGGAACTTTTTCCTTGCCACTGTCACCTCAGTCTTACACCACTCAATATATTACTCAATTACCAATTACTACTTGGTCGAAGACGTGCCTCAGGGTCTAATCACATGGCCGCTCCAAGAGGAAATTCCTAAGGTGAATTCCTGAATTGACGGACCTAGCATTGCCTCGCGAATCAATCCACAGTCTGTCGCTACTGTGGGAACCATCCACAAACGCTTCCCTTTCTGATGCCCGGATCCCTGGCCAATTTGCCCAAGAGTTAGAGAATGGGTAAAGCAAGGTTTACCACTGCTTCCACTCTATGATTTTTCCTCAGAATTCAATAATGACTGGCACCAACAGATAACTGTCAACCTCCTTATGCATTCACCTTAACATCACCATTGGTGTATTTAACAGTGCCCTGCATTAAACCAGGCTTTTATTGATGGCCATATGGTTAATCACCGAGTTCACCAAGGCCTGATGTGTACTCCATTGTATACTCACTGACAAATGGTATGTTTATGCCCAATAGCAAGAATGAAGATCCTGGAAATGCCCTCATTTCTTTTTCAGTAGGTCCTACCTTTTTTAGAGAGCTGGAGTTGGGGAGACATCAGAGATGACATCAGAGGAGAGACGTTGGAGGAGGAAAAGCTGGTTTGGAGAACCATACCTCTGTGCCTGGAAGCTGGGATCAAGTAGGAGGGAAGAGTAGGATAGTAAGAGACTGAAAGTGCAAGGGAAAGGGGAGATTCCTGGACCAGCGATAGCTGTCTCCTAATCCTCCGCCAGCGGAATGGCTTTGTCCAAGCACCGGCTTAATGATCTGAGATTGGAAGCCATTATTTCATACCTGCCGCTAGTTTATAAATAGTGCATTTTTGATTCAGCCAAATGTCTAAGTATTTCAGCCAATTAAATTTTAATTTTGTTAAAATATGATTGCCTATGATGCATTTGCCCTTATATATCAGCAGGAACAATTATTTGGCAGCTCTGCTTACAAGTTTGTTTGTTTTATTGCTATATATTATGACGTTGTTTAAGCGATGGAAGTGTTTGTCTGTAAAAGATGATGTAATGCACATTTAAATAAGTAACTAAAGCAAGAAACCTGTTTGCTAGCTTTCATTGAAGTAACAAATTAACATAACTCCCACAAAATGGCTTTGAAATTTAAATGTTTCTGCATTCACCATACCGTGCATTTTGAAAACCAAATCCGTTGTAGCGCATTACAGTGTAGACGACGTCTGTGCATTTACCAAGGGAGCCATTATTTGTGGCTTAGTCCTTCTAGTACAGATAAAGCAGTATTCTCTATATGGAGTTACATTTAAAACAGCCAGCGTTGAGTTAGTTCTTCTTCAAAAGAATAATGCCTCGGTGACTTATGCAATGCTCAGGCGTGTTCTTTTTGTGGCTGTTTGCTCAAAGTAATTATTATACACACCGTAAAGTGACAGTGTGTTATTTAAGTGATAAGAGATTCACAGTAGCAGTAAGTGGGTTGGGGCTGAAAGAGAAGGTATTTCAAAACTAACTGTGGAGGATTGTTATGAGTCAGAAGTATTACAGAATTTTTTAGACATCTTGAACGTCTGATTTAGGGCTAATGTTTTTCTATCGCAGGTTTATAAAAAAAATTTACTCGATCTAATACATTGTTGTTTACAACGATTATTATAAGTAGAGCGGAGATTTAACAAAAATATAGGACTTGGATTCTCTGTAACATAACAAGCTGCATGTTTTTGATCAGTTATAACAGGAACTGAAATGTTTTCAAGTCTCTCTACAGGATTAAACATCTATAAATGGCTAAATGTATTGTTTTTATAACGTCTCCTTCAATTCAATATTCTTTAAATATTAACTTGTTAGTAATAATACGATTAACCTAAAATTGAACAATGGTATTTATCTCAAGCTAACGTTTATGTTTATTGACGTAAACAACAATACGTATTAAAAATTAATCGCCGGAAAACACATTGTAGCCTCCTAAGCACTAAATGTTCTCTTTTCCTTGCAAAGCAGTGACCCTACACAGAACTATCACACTGCAAATCATGGATCTGTTTAATTACAGACTATCCTTTTGCTTTGATACTAAATCCACAAACTGGGAAATGGCACAGATCCAAAAGCTCTTTTGTTTCTGTTTACCCACACCACAGTTTGTCTCCAGTAAAAATCACTGCTGTCCAGGCTTCACATAAAGGCTGTTGATGTGCCCATAAAGCAGATAGTCAGACAGGACACAAAGTGGCAGAAGATAGCAAAGCATCCAGAGATTGTAGCAGCTCCAGTTGTGTTCCGTGTCATGAAGATTTCAGACCTTCATTGAGATGAGGCCAACCCTGTGAGGATCCTGAGATGTTCCAGCTCAAGTTGTGTTCCACGTCATGACGTTTTCAGACATTCTAAGAGGAGATACTGTACCAACTACATGTGGTCTTTGAGGACAAAAACCCTCTCCTCATTACACAATTGTCAGACTGTATATTTATAATCACACCCTCAAGTGTCACCCAAATGAGGATAAGGTTCCCTTTTGAGTCTGGTTCCTCTCAAGGTTTCTTCCTTTTCTATCTAAGGAAGTTTTTCCTCACCACAGTCACCTCAGTCACCTCATACTTGCTCCTTGCGGATAAATACAAACAAATATTTTGATTATATTACATTTTTTGTATCATGTTTAAGTTCTGTAAAGCTGCTTTGAGACAATCTCCATTGTTAAAAGCACTATATAAATTTAAATTGAATTGAATCGAATAACAAGGTTGTCTGTATGCCATGTGCTACCACTACGACTTCTCACGTGATTAAATACATAGGTATATTGTACTGTAGTTCCACTACATCCACAGATCATTAGATTTCTTTTCTCTCATTTGCTATTCCAACAGAGGATTGGTATGGCACAATTAAGCGCCAAAGCATAGACATTGGACGTTAACAAAATGACACAGACACATACATGCACACACATTACAAAAGGTCTGTAAGGCAAATTGTGGCAATAACTATTACCACAGCAGCTGACATTTTCGAAAATGTTTGGAGAGAACAAGAGAGAGAAGGAGAGAAGGAGAGAGAGAGGGAGAGAACAAGTGAGAGAATGAGAGAGAGAGAGAGAGAGAGAGAGAGAGAGAGAGAGAGAGAGTTTTGTTACTATTTTTTTTAGTTTTTTTACTGTTTCCACAGTAAAATGGCCAAGATTTGTGGCATGAATGGTTGTCATTGTTGATCAGGGTTGAGTATAGAGGATCGTGGAAGCTTTTCAATCCGACTAAGTGAATGGGCCTCGATTTTGTCATGAAGAATACAAGAAAGTGGAAAAAAAAAATTCACACTATGATTTATTGTATATTAAAATAATAAAACCATGTTACAGCAACTTGTAGGTTTCTGAAGTCTGAGCTCAGGAGGTGTTGTGCTGATATAATGGAGTCTCATTAGTAAGGGATGGTGTGTGTTAAAAAGCAAAGCACTAAGCCATGCTGTCATTACAGCTCTGTTTAACTCATGTCAGTCATCTGTGTGTGTGTGTGTGTGTGTGTGTGTGTGTGTGTGTGTGTGTGTGTGTGTGTGAGAGAGAGAGAGAGAGAGAGAGAGAGAGAGAGAGACAGATGCACACTGCCAAAGTAAAAGTGTAGTCAAATGACTAACACCTGACAGGAACCATGTTAGACAAACAAAGAAGGGACACCAACATAGAATGAGAAAAGAAAGATTGAACGAGAAGAATTTACACAAGGGCAAATCAATGAATGTCTGGAGAGCTTTTTTTTGTGCATTCATCTAACAGGGCTCAGGGCATGGTTTCATTTTCATAAGTAACCTAGCCAAGGAATTGGCTGGCTTTAAAAATGCTGTAAATCGCTCACACACTCATATTCATTCTCTCTCTCTCTCTCTCTCTCTCTCTCTCTCTCTCTCTCTCTCTCTCTCTCTCTCTCTCTCTCTCTCTCTCTCTCTCTCTCTCGATATATATACAGTAGTGTGAAAAAGTGTTTGCCCCTTCCTGATTTTAAATTTTTTTGCACGTTTGTCACACTTTAATGTTTCAGATCATCAAACTAATTTAAATATTAGTCAAAGATAACACAAGTAAACACAACATGCAGGTTTTAAATGAAGGTTTTTATTATTAAGGGAACACACAATCCAAACCTACATGGCCCTGTGTGAAAAAGAGTTTGCCCCCTAAACCTAATAACTGGTTGGTCCACCCTTAGCAGCAAAAACTGCAATCAATCGTTTGCGATAACTTGCAACAAGTCTGTTACAGCGCTGTGGAGGAATTTTGGTCTACTCGTCTTTGCAGAATTTTTGTAATTCAGCCACATTGGAGGGTTTTCGAGCATGAACACAAACACTTTTTTGCACAGAGCAATGCAGGTTTGGATTTTGTTTTCCCTTAATAATAAAAACCTTCCTTTAAAAACTGCATGTTGTGTTTACTTGTGTTATCTTTGACTAATAATTAAATTAGTTTGATGATCTGAAACATTAAAGTGTGACAAACGTGCAAAAAAATTCAAAATCAGGAAGGGTGCCAACACTTTTTATATATGTGCATATAAATGTGTATATTTGTGCATATGTGTATATAACTGTGTGTGTTATATAAATATAATCAATTTTGGAAATATTGAGTGAGTGAAATATTTCTAGACATGTATTTGGTACGTGTCTGTAGTAAAGGTGGCTCATGAAGGTGGTATTAGTGTGAAAGTCAAAGCTCTGGAAGTTGATCTGTCTGAGCAGAAGGTACAGATGACGAGGTGACAGAGCTGGACACAATAAAGACCATCTCTCTCTGTAGGATTACAAGTAGAGCTAAATCCCACTGCACTGCTCTCAGCTGGTAGCTGAAATGCATTTTGGGCAACATAAGAAAATATTAACCAAAACAGATATTGGTCCAATATGTCAAGGAAAGAAGTTAAAACCAAAAAAGTCATCATAATATGAATTATTATGCATAAATATTCACAGATGAATTAGAAATAGATTCTAATATATGATACACAAGTCATCCAGGGTGGATTTGTTCTTTCATAACAACTAATGACATTTTTAAGACTGTTGTATTTCTGTGCTGTAGCATCAACTGTGAATGAAAGTCTGGCGCCACCAACTGGTAATAACAGGTTTCTGCTGTAGTAATGGTGCACTTTTCTGTAACTTAGTGTTTATATATATATAAAAATATGGCTTCTTCCTCTTCTGACGTTTAGCAGGATGTTCTATAAGTCTATTTGCAGATTGTATTTATTGTAGAATCCGTTAAGAAACTTCTAAATCGTGAAGAATTTAACGTGTTTAATTCGATTTTCCCCTAATTATAATTTCTTATAAAGTCTCGAGATTAATGATTTAATCGACCAGAAGATTTAGCCTCAAAAAGACAGAAAAACAAACACTTCTATTATTATTGTCTCTCTCTCTCTCTTTCTCTCTCTGTCTTTCTTCTGCTTGTCCTGCCTGCATGCAGCTCTCTCTCTCCCCCCCTCTTTCTCCCCCATTTCTCTCTCTCCCCCTCTCTCTTTCTCCCCCTTTCTCTCTCTCCCCCCTCTCTTTCTCTCTCCCCCTTTTTCTCTCTCTCTTTCTCTGCTCTTTTCTCGGTTTCTCCCCCTCTTTCTCTCTCTTTATACCCCCCTCTCTTTCTCTCTCTTTATATCTCCCCCTCGCTCTTTCTCCCCCTTTCTTTCTCTCTCTTTATATCGCTCCCCCTCTCTCTTCCTCCTCTCTCTCCCCCTCTTTCTCTCTTTATCTCTCTCCCCCTCTCTCTTTCTCTCCCTCTCTCCCCCCACCTTTCTCCCCCCCCCCTCTTTCTCTCTCTTTATATCTCCCCCCTCGCTCTTTCTCCCCCCTTTCTTTCTCTCTCTTTATATCGCTCCCCCTCTCTCTTCCTCCTCTCTCTCCCCCTCTTTCTCTCTCTCCCCCTCTCTCTTTCTCTCCCTCTCTCCCCCCACCTCTTTCTCTTACCCCCCCCTTTCTTTCTCTCTCTTTATATCGCTCCCCCTCTCTCTTCCTCCTCTCTCTCCCCCTCTTTCTCTCTTTATCTCTCTCCCCCTCTCTCTTTCTCTCCCTCTCTCCCCCCACCTCTTTCTCTTTCTCCCCCCTCTCTTTCTCTCTCTTTATATCTCCCCCCATCTCTCCCTCAACTCTCTCTCCCTCCTCTCTCCCTCTCCCCCCTCTCCCCCCCAGTAGGGCAGTAGAGAGGTGGTTGTTCCTTAGCCTCAGTATAGAACGGCACCTGTTTGCTCTCATTACACGGAAAGGTCAGGTGGAACTGAATGTGTGCGCGCGTGCGTGTGTTTGCGGTGGTATTGGATGCTAACGGCTTTTGTTAGCACTTATACTATATACTACATGTCTGTTGTGATTAAGTGGAAAAAAATGTCTTTGTGTGACGCACCATTCAGTTTCCAATTCGTTAAGAAATGAATTCAAATCATTTCCTGTCCCTTTGTAGCTTTGTTGTATTTGTATAGTTTGCCTGGTTGCCCTTAGACAAACTATGCTAACTATGCTATGTTAACTAGATAACTGAATGCAATAAATAACTGAATCATAATAAACACAATCAGCTACAGGAAAGTCTTCAGAACAGAGAGCTTTCTACGTTCGAATATCTCAATTTCTGAATGATTAGATGTATTTTATTGCATCACAGATATTACACAGTGTTAAATGTAACCATAAATGGATAAAAAGCACGATGTCATTCATTAATAAGCTAAATTGAGCAGTTTGTTCGAATTCCATCAGCTGTCTGTTGTTTATGAACCAAGCACCATCACCTCTGTACTGAAAATATCAACGACAAAACTCTTTTCTCTATGGAGGTGCAGGTCGTTTCTGAAAAATCTAAACAAAACAATCAATTGCAGATCTAGAAGCAGTTCGATATAAAGAACATGTTTTAAATTTCCTCACATTAAACTATTTTTGGGAGGAATTTAATGTGTCACGTCGATCATATTTACAGCAAGACTGCAGTTTATTAAAGGAATAAGACAAGACACTCTCATAATTCCAGCATTTATTTTTCTCTATTAAATTCTGTCTCCTGCTTAAATATTTAGTCAAGTGGAATTTTGTTGTTGTCGTTACTCTACTACATACATCACGGGTAAAGAATATCATTTGGATTGCATATTCAGAATGGCATATTTGGCTTTGTACATGGTTCCAGTCATGAACTGACGATGCATAAAGCAAATCTGTGCATTTTACTATATCGGGCTATGGCTGTTTTTTTTTGTTTGTTTTTTCAATATATACCATGTTCTATATCTGAGGCATCAAATCACGTTTAGACTGTAAAAGTATCTAACGAACCCTCATGAGCGTTTTCTTTAGAGACAGAATATACAAATGACTAAACACACACACACACACACACACACACACACACACACACACACACTCACACGCACATTCACACACAGCCACACTGCATAACAAAACACATCATGTCTTAATACTTTGAAACACTTTCACACTATTATTGTTGTAAAAGTTGAATATAAAGGAACAACTTCAGCAGAGTGTTGATTAGCCATGTGACTACGTGTCATCATGACACTTCCTTTGTTTTCTGCATTGTCTGTTGTACTGCAGTGCCTGCTACGTGACGCTGAGTCCAGTCCGGGATCCATCAGGGTTAGCTGTGAAAGCAGAAGCAGAAGGAATTTGTTTAAGATGTGCTTTATGATTAGATTAATACCAACTTTAACATGCTGTATGAAAGCAGTGCAGTCATGCATCAAATGTAGTCTCACACACACACAAACATAAATAAAAAGGCTTCACTTTTGCTCTACAACCAAACTTGACAAAGGTATGGTTAAAACTCATTAAAGGAATAATCCAGATCTCTGTAACTCAGACAGCGTGTGATTACCACAGACAAGAATTTCCACACATTTCACTGTATTCGGTAAAACAGCCACTTAAAGTCAGCTATAATGGCAGGGCAGTCCATAGTTTTTAACACATCCATGTAGTGCAAATTGTAAGTACACCAGAAAATGAAACAGAGATGAACGAAACTTCTGGTAAAGCTGAACTTGTTATATTTTATGACTTTTCCTAGCTGAAGCAATATAAGAAAATATAAACTCTATAATTATTCACACTTTACTTAAATTATTCTTGTTTGTTCAGGAAGAATTATACAGCTTTACAAAGATGATGAATGACATCCTAATGACTGCCCCTGGAGACTTGTGACTTTAAGAGTAAAAAAAAACCTTTTCACGTTTCTTTCACTCGTCCTTAATTTTTCTCTTTTTTTTTTCAAGAAAATGTCAAGTTAATATGGAAATCCTTGTCAGTGCTCCATGCACATTGAAAAAAAGGAAGAAAAAAAAAGACATTACATTAAAATGCACAGGTTTATCACTTTAATATGTCCTGGATATGAACCATGCCATTAACTTAGTAGTATTCCAAAATCGACAAGCTTCTGCTGCAGTGCTGATCTAAGTGCCTGAATTCATCACAGGACAACAAACACACCAAGCTTTAAGCCAAGGCATGGTTAATGAGACACAGTGGTTACCCTTCAGTCTCCCACATCTTCAGAAGTCAAATACATCATCATCATCATCATCATCATCATCATGAAGAGACCATCCCCAGGCCTTCAGGTCAAACTCTATCATGCTGGAACAGGAGTAGGAGCACGTGGGTTATGGAAAGGCTCCTTTCTTTATCTTGCATTATATAATAACTTTTTATTGTTTTATTTCCCCACAAGATTTTTTTTCCCAAGAGATCTAATTCTCTGTGTTACTCTGCGAGGGATTCCAGGGAAGGTCGTTTTATTTGAATGGAACGGGGTTTACTGACACTAAAGAGGTTGTTATAAACTAAACCGGTGTTTAGTTTGAACAAATCCAGATGTTTTGGGATTAATTTTGGTCAGCACAGTGTTTGCAGGTGATGTTAGTGAACTCAGTTCTTACACTTCAGGCTACACAGACAAGCAAACAGAGAGGTGGCGCTGCAGTACGTGGCATACTTACTGTCCAAACACACATAGACAGCGCCACAGAGCGAAGGTGAAAGGTCAGTGGAGTCAGAGGTCAGTGGAGAATGATTCGGAGCATGGGGCCAGAGCTATAAGAAGGTTTGCAGCACAAAGCAAAGAGTGATTCAAATGACACCGATTCAGAACCATCCAATTACCACCATAAACATTGCATTTTGCCAAAATTATTTACAAACGTTTTGTATCATTTACAGTTCAACAATTGCTGTGTTAATAGTTTGGATTAATGTTTTCTGATTTGATTGCAGATGTAAATTTCGGTGATTGAATGTCATGGCAAATCATCTGTACACATCGGGAGAAAAAATTAATTTTAATTTTAAAAGTTCACATCAGATCATTGACATCTGTGCATAGATTTATTTATTTATTTATTTATTTATTTATTTATTTATTTTCAAATGCTCAATTTAAAGTTTACCATGTCTACAGTTTTAGTAAATTTTCTGTTCTAAATAACACAAACTTTAATAAAAACAAAGTTTAAGCTCCCTCGATTAATACACTAAATACCAACAGTCTTGTATGAACTCTGTCAACTTAACCTGATGTAATTAGTATTGGTATTTTCTCTACCATCAAATTTTACACATGAAATTTTGCACATTTGGAGCTTAGAGAAAGTATCACTTTACTTTTTTAAGGTAAATATTGGATGCTCACTGTTGGCTTAATAAGGTGAGATGATGAGAATCTACTCCATATTTTGTTCTGTGAATGTGAAGCATCCAGCCAAGGGTTAATAAGCAGATGCATGAAATTAAGGAACTAATATTTGGTCAAGTAGAAAGCAGTCCACCTCTGAGACATCAAGACGTTACTCAAAACACAGATGATATGAATGAAAGACATTAAAGAAATACTGACATGGATAATGTTCTATAATTCCAGTAAAACATTTTGCATGAAATCAAATTTTTCCCTTTCTTTATTTACTTCTTTCCTCAGACTGGAGACTAGTTTCAGTGATGCAAGTATCACTTGCATAAATGAAGGCAGGCTTCTTTGCAAATTAGATGTCTATGAGGGTAAACACGGGCAAGCCATGTGTATCAGTAATGGAACGACAAATAATGGGTTAATAAAAGCTTTTGTGTCCACGCTGGACGGAGAAGTCCAGGTGATTGCATGCAGACATGATTACCGAGGACCATGAACAATGATCACTATACTGTACTCCTAGGTGTTATCCTGCCCTGTTGTTTGGGGAGAAGTTAAAAACCTCCCCAACCTATCACGTAGTTTCAACAAAAACCTTCGGGATAGTACGCAAACATGAAATCGGTCATGTGAACAGAAAAATGTGAGGAAGAATACATTAAAACATCACAGCCACACAACATGGACTGAAAGAAGTGACACCATGGCTACTCATAGTTAGTTGGATACTAGTTATCGTTTAATATTTCTATTAGTAAAACCTGTTCCTTGACAAAACCTTTTTGCATTAGAGTAGCTCTGAGGCAATGCTTCAAAAACACAGATAATACAAATTTATTGAAGACCGATAGTAAAACAAGAAATAATACATGTACACAGAAAGAAAGAGTTTTAAAATATTTGTAATCGTTGAATGAACGAACAATTTATTATTGATGAATAGGGTATGTTGGGTATTTTAACAGAGTTTGCCAGACACGAGACAGGCTTAACTCATTGGAAGACTCACCTGGGCTTGCTGGAGGGTGGAGGGCCTTTGCTATGCACTCTCATGGCTCCTCTGGTGGTGAGTTTGGGTGAGTTTCGTGGCGAGAGACGGGGTGAGGAAAGCGGTGAGGGTAATGTTATTAAGGAAGGCTCTTGAGGTGCTGCAACACTCTGAGTAGAGGGTTTGCGTGGGATTCTCTTAAGAAGACGATTGATCCATTTCTGCTGCTCAGTTGAAGAGCTAGCCAACAGCAGCAACTCTTTGGCCGTTCCATAGTTCACTGCAAGTGACAAATAACAAGAGTTAAAAAATGCCTTCAAATCCACACGTATTCGACGGTACTGGCTGCACCATCGTGGTTACTTGTTGACATCCACTCCCTGGGCAATAAAATGGATCTGGATTCATACTGAGATTCTCTTAGTTGCATTCTGGCCTTCTGTTAAAACAGCCAGAGAACATAAACATAAAAAAGCTGGCGACAAACTCCTCCTTGGTGAACAGCCACTGTTCTATTTTACGATCAAACTCTTCATAATTATAAGTCAGCAATGTTACCAAAATGTTGTGAAACACACAAAGCCACCCCCTGCTCCCACCTCAGACATTCAATGCTTCAAAAGTTAGTTCCATCCCATAGACCTCTGTTGATATTTTTAACATTCCTTTAAACAAGGAATCCTGACCAATAGACCATAGGGAGGCCTCATGAAACCCTCATGAGGTACACTTTCTGATTAATGCCTGAAATGCTTCAAACTTGGTGACATAACAGCCCTCCCAGCAGACTGGGACCAAGTTTGCAAAAGTCACCTATGCACAGAAGATCCAGGAACACCTGATAAAGTCAGGCTCAACCTGGAACCAGCGATGATCATTCCTTGATGCCGGATTCATCCTTTATGATGGCTTTGAGCCATCCATCACTCATCACATCAGTCACTGTCTGGTGAAAGCAGCAGATGTAACGAGAAGGGTAATGAGACCCTCTGCAGAGGGTCAAACCTTTTACGGCTGTTGGACCAAACAACATAGCAGACCAGGTACTCAGAGAATGTGCATGCCTGCTCAGACATCCTGATGGATATATTTTACAACTCACTTGCTCAGGCCAAAGTATCTTCATGTTTCAAAGCAACAAAACAGTATGGTCCCTGTTCCAAAGTCCAAAGTCATGACACACATTAACATTATGTACTACTCCAGCCAAACTGGATATTCATCACTCTGCATCCGAACCAAACCGATCAACCTCAGATGCCATTGGATCAGTTATACAGACAAACCTTAACCCTGGAACTGTCACCAACACTGGAGCCCCTGAAGGTTCTAATAATGACTGCATGGCTAAACACCCAAACAAACTTGCTAATCCAGCTGTGGTGGTTCTAGACACCAAACGCGAACAGAAGGCCAATAAAGATAAGGCAAGAAAGCCAAAGAAAGGTGAGAGATGCAAAGAAAGCACTCTCTTCCGCAACATCACTAAGCCGAAGGGGATGGTGGTCGACTTCAGGAAATCACACACCACGTTCTTAATACTCAGTATAAGCAGCAAAGAAGTTCAAATGATAAGCAGCTTCAAATTTCTAGTGGTACACATTTCACACAACCTTTCTCGGGCACAGAATATATTCCACATCATTACAAAGGCCCACCTCTATTCTCTGAAGCTGACAAGCACAGAGATGAGGGCAAAAGACCTCTACTCATTCAACTGAAACCCTGACATTGCTGCATTGCAGTGCGATGCGTTTACCTTCTTTGGGAATGAGGCTCCACAAAAATCTTTGGACAACAAAATGCCCACTTCTGTACGGTCTGTAATGCAACTTTCTTATAGCATCTTTTGATACTGTGTGTTGTTACCTGGATGATCAAGAACAATGTTTTTATCTTTTGTTCACGAGTCCCTTATTGTCCCGTGCAGTTAAATTTAAGACCTGGGGGTGTAAACTTTTGAACTTGAACTTTTGAGGTTGATCGGTGTAAATTTTTATTCTTTTGTCTTCTTTGAAACATGTAAATATCTTATGTAGCTTCTTAAGGGCAGTAGTAAAGGAAAAAAAATCTGTTTTTAAATCTGGAGGATTTTTCTGAAGAATAGTTGACCTGTCCTGAACAAATAAGAAGCTCATGAACAACTATATAAAACAGTCGCAGATCATCCAGGTACCAACACACAGTATCCTCTGTGCTCATCTCTGTATGTAGTTTGACTGATTCAAACTTTTATTGGTTTCAAATCACAGCCTAAAACCAATATGGCTTCCTGACCTTTGCAGGGTGCAAGCACTTCCTCCTTGAGGTCTAGGTGGTCTTTGTGGCATTTGACGTGGCAGCGACGGCACTCCACAGCTAGAGGGGGCTTAAAGACGTTCCAGAGGGGACGTGCACATGCCTCACAGTTGGAGGGGAAGTGGTAGAGTGTGGGCACAAGCTCATGGCCTTTGTAAGAGATGTAGGCTGTCCTCTCAGTCGCTGAAAGCTCCACGGCTGCTTCCTGATTCTTACTCTCACCCTCGTTGGCATACAGGATCTAAACAGAATGGACAAAGACGTTAGAGAGAGACAAGGAAGTCCATTGGGCAGACGGCCTTATCCTGAGCGACTTACATTTGATCTCATTTTTTACAACTGAGCAAGTGAGGGTTAAGAGCCTTGCTCAGGGGCCCAGAAGTACCAGGTTGTTGGACCTTGGATTTAAAGTGAGGGTTAAGGGCCTTGCTCAGGAACCCAGCAGTAGCAGCTTGGTAAAGCTGGGATTTGAACTCTTCCGATCAGTAGTCCAACACCTTAATCACTAAGCTACAACATCTCCAAATATCAATAATATATATATATATATACACAAATATATATATATATATATATATATATATATATATATATATATATATATATATATATACACAAATATATAGATACATGCCTATTTACTGTAGATACTATATAGTGTATACTTTTACCAGACAATTTAATAAGAACTCGTTATACTCCTGCTGTTTCATGCAGTCATCCAATCATGTGGCTGTACCACAAGCTCATGTAAAGACAGGTCAAGAGCTTCAGTTCAAAAATCAAACACATAGGGTAAGCTTTTTTAATGCATTTCACACTAGTTGACAAACATATCATGAGTACGACAATGAAAGCAGCCATATTAATTTGATAAAAAAAAAACTCACAAAAAGACAGGGTAAGCATGGCATGTGTGGGACGGCTGGAGATGGGTATGGATTTTGGGACCCTGGACACCACAACACCTCACCTTGATAGCCCGTTGCAACATGACGCTGGCGGGGGTCTATCCTATGCCATGTCCATGAGGGGTATCAGAGGCAGCTTTTCTAATACCTTATTATTAATAGCTGTATCAATATTATTATTATTATTATTATTATTATTATTATTATTATTATTGTTGTTGTTGTTGTTGTTATTAATAACAACAACAATAATAATAATAATATTAATATTGCTATTACTGTTGATATTGTCACCTTCCTCATACCCCTTTTTCCATTTTTTTTTTGTTAAATTTATTTTATTTTTTTTTTGTTGTGTGTGATACTAGTATTATCTTCATCATTATTATTGTCATTATAATAATAATTATTATTATTAAATTTTATATATATAAAATATGTATATATTTGCATAATAATAATAAAAAAAATCAAACACCAGAACTGGAGGCAAAAATGTTGATTCCTTTCTCATTACTCGGCACATCCCAAAGTGGCTTGTACTTCTTTTGGTGACTCCCATAACCAGGGAGTATTTTAACTGAGAATGAGCCAATCATGTAGAACTAATGCAAGATATAAAATCATATAGAGACAGGTGAAAAGCTTTAGTTAATGTTCAAACACCAAAGGTGGGGGCATTAATGTGATATTGTGATTTTGTCCTTGATTTGAATATTTCAGAAATGGCTGATTTCCTGGTTTCAGGGAGCTGATGTTCTCTGGACAACACAGTTTTTACAACTGAGGTGAACAAATAAGGGTGTAACACAAAAGCAACAAGTCCAAAAAGAGATGATGGAATAATAAAACAACAGAAACCTTTACAACATCAAACAACAAACGTCAAACAATACCTGGAAAATGCGAGGGATTTCTTTAACATCTGCACGATATACATCTGTTTGAGTCACAGGTCGGACATGGAAGAGTTTGCTGAGAGAAAACAAAAAGACAAAGATTAAACGACTCAATATTTAGTGCACAGCTCAATTATGGACAACAGTTTGTAGTACGAAAGAATAGCATTCGTTCATATTGTCGTCTTTATTATTCACGTAGCTCTTTGCGCTAATACAGAAATGAATGATATTGACATATAAATACTGATCATTGCATCATGGACCTGGTATTTCTTTTCAATTTTATGTGACAGTGATTTGTGTAGACTTACTCGATGTCCAGGATCATGAACGGTTTGGCCAGATCGCGGTCTTCCCCTGAGTCATAGAACAGGATCTTCTTGCTGCTCATCACCACAAACTACAAAGCACCGATGATACATGTGAATAACATGCACTCAGAGAGGTCAAGAGGATAGAAATACAGGTATAGCTAAGATGTTTTTACCTTTTTATCCCATCCAAACCTCTTGGTGTTCTTGCTTGGAAGAGACAACCAGCCCTCCAGACTAGCATCTGTGATAGACAGGAGAAATGATGTGTGAATTTATGAATCATAACAGGAAGCAGTGACCGGAGAAGGTTTTAACCGATATTCACAATCACAATCTGAGGGAAAAACACATCTGTGAAGGTTTTGTGGAGACGAATCTCCAACTTATACGTCTCAAATGTCATGATTGCGGGTCATGATATTAGATGCGAGGGCTAAAAGCTGATAACTTATTTTTAGTAGCTATTAAACAATGACAAGATTTCTGTTATGATATAATAAGAATAATGTGGTTCAAACTATTAAACACACACACACACATACACACACACTTGAATGTATTCAGAATTTCTAGTTAATAGGTTGATGCTGCGGGGGGCACGGTGGCTTAGTGGTTAGCACGTTCGCCTCACACCTCCAGGGTTGGGGTTCGATTCCCGCCTCCACCTTGTGTGTGTGGAGTTTGCATGTTCTCCCCGTGCCTCGGGGGTTTCCTCCGGGTACTCCGGTTTCCTCCCCGGTCCAAAGACATGCATGGTAGGTTGATTGGCATCTCTGGAAAAATTGTCCCTAGTGTGTGATTGCGTGAGTGAATGAGTGTGTGTGTGCCCTGCGATGGGTTGGCACTCCGTCCAGGGTGTATCCTGCCTTGATGCCCGATGACGCCTGAGATAGGCACAGGCTCCCCGTGACCCGAGGTAGTTCGGATAAGCGGTAGAAGATGAATGAATGAAGAATGAATAAAGGTTGATGCTGCATTTTATCAGGATATCAAACATTATATATACACAGAAATGTTGTCTGTGCATTTGTCAGAAATGTTGATTCAAGCCAAAAAAGACTAAAATGATGGTTCTGTTTTTCTAAACAAACTTTGACACAACAATCCTGTCCTTATTCTGTATACTTTTTGATTCCTTAATCTGTTGACGCGGTACATATTTATAAGGGGCTAAAAATGCCGGAAATATAATAAAAAGTAGATTATAGAATTATGGCCAGATTATAAAATTATGGCCAGTACTTTAACACAAATCTGTTCTAATGTTAGTGGTTGTTAGTCAAGGTGACTGGACATGCAGTGTGATCTTAAAGGCATCTGGTGTGTGTTTGCACACGTGCACATCTCCATGCAGGGTCACCTGCATGTTCAACGTCCGCCGGCCTCTCGCAAGCCAAAGCCAGCCGAGGCTGACCCCTCTCTTCCTCATCGTCCTCTTCCTCACGGTCAGAAAGGAAGAGAGGGTGCACGAGGCTCGGCCGGGTGTCGATACACACCCGCTTGGAGCTTCGCTGGTATGTGAAAGACATGGACTCTGAGGATTGTGTTTGTGTGATGCGCACTGCCGTGCAACCACAGGGACAGGAGAAGAGGTAGAGAGGAAACAGGAAACATCATAGTTAGAGCTTCAGTGTGGCAAGGTAGAAGTTATAAGACGGAAAGAGTCAGAGAGAAAGCTAGACGACCTCGGAAGAAAGAGAAAGGGAGGGAATTGTGAATCATGAGTCTTTTGTGTGTGTGTGTGTGTGTGTGTGTGTGTAGTTCGTACCTGGGTAAGGCTCATCAGTGTCTGGCTCGTTGCTCATACTGCTGACGCTAGTTGTGTCTAAAGAATGGATGCTAAGTGAAGTTAACTGACTCCGCAGACGCTCAATATCACTGTCCTTGCTGTGCAAAGCCATCTGCAGGTCCAGACGTGTCTGCGACTCCTCTGTTATGGTCTACAACAGGAACACACACAAAAACCCCCCACAAGTAATTAAATGAATTCAGAATTTTACTGAACACACAGATGCACAGGAAATGGGCCTTGGATGGTGTTAATGATGCTATTTTATGTTAGTGCAGGTTTGTAAACATATGTATTAAACCATGTATTTGGGTTTATAGATATTTTTACTTACAGCCTGCATCTCAGTGATCTCTTTCTGGTATTTGATGATGGTACTGTTGAGCTTTTCTTTCTCAGATCGCAGTTCCAGCTGCAGCTTCCTGTTTTCCTTCTCCTTCCTCCTCAGAGTGCTGTCATCTACACGGAGAACGCTACGCACTGAATCCTTCCTGTTCATTATCTCTGCTAGCTTGTTAACAGCCTAAACAAGGGAAAGACCCAGTATAGCCGTGAACATACTAGCATTATACATCACAATTAATGAGCAACACACAAACACACACACACACACACACACACTCTTCATCCCAGAGACACACTCTTCACCCCCCCCACACACACTACTCCACAAACACACTCTTCACCCTATACACACTCTTCACCCCCCCACAAACACAATCTTCACTCCCACACACTCTTCACCCCCCCCACACACACTACTCCACAAACACACTCTTCACCCTATACACACTCCTCACCCCCCCCCCCCACAAACACACTCTTCACCCTATACACACTCTTCGCCCCCCCCACAAACACACTCTTCACCCCCCACACACACTCTTCACCCCAGACGCACACACTCTACACCCCACACACACACACTCTACACCCCCACACACACCCTTCACCCCCACACAGTCTCTTCTCCCCACACACACTCTACAACCCCATACACACACTTTACACCCCACAGAAACTCTTCACCCCCCCACACACACACTCTTCACCCCACACACACTCTTCTCCTCACACACTCTTCACCCTAGACACCCCTCACACACTCTCTTCACCCCTCACACACATTCTTCACCACAGACACCCCTCACACACACTCTTTACCCCACACTCTTTTCATCCCTGACACACACTCATCACCCCACACACACACTCTACACCGCCACACACACACACACACTCTTCACCCCCACACACTCTCTTCTCCCCACACACACTCTACACCCCACACACACACTTTACACCCTACACACTCTCTTCACCCCACACACACTCTTCACCCCACACACACTCTTCACCCCACACACACTCTTCTCCTCACACACACACACACTCTACACCCTAGACACCCCTCACACACATTCTTCACCACAGACACCCCTCACACACACACTCTTTACCCCACACTCTTTTCATCCCAGACACACACCCATCACCCTAGTTACACACTCTTCACCCAACACTCTCTCACACACACTCTCCCCCCACACACCCATAACCCCAGACACACACACACACTCTTCACCCCAGACACCCCTCACACACACACTCTTCACCCTAGACACATTCTCTTCACCCCAGACACACACTCTTCATTCCAGACACCCCTCACACACACTTTTACCCCAGACACACACATTTGCACATTCACTCAATTTCTGTTTTGCACACCACATTTCAATACCACATCCGACTTCTAAGTGTAACTGTAACTTCAGGTGTTCAGATTTCTATATTTTTGCACAATGAACTGTACATTATACAGTATTCACACTGGTCAGCACTACTTTGTGTATTTGACCTGTAGTGTCTAGGACAACAGTCTTTAGCTTTGTGTTGGTTATGTAGCACTCTGGTCCTGGAAAACGTTGTTTCATTAGACTATGTACTGCTTCAGCCCTATATGGTTGAATTAACAATAAAAGCTTCTTGACTCTTGAAGGTTTTTACCACATTGTTGGTTAAACTGGTCCCAACATGATCTCAGCAGGAACACAGACAAGAGTAAAACCATTTCTACATGTTTTTAAAAGTTTTTGTCTGTAGTGAATTTTTGATGTATTTATAATAGAGCTAGAAATCACAATACTCCTTTATCAAAGACTGACACTGACTGGTCACTTGAACTGAATGGGTTTAATCCAAACCTCAGTAAATCTGTTATTGTTGGTTCAGATAAATCTGCCCCGTGTATGTCGAGGGTATAAATCATGCCCACCTGGATCTTAAGTGTTCGCTCAGTCTGAAGTTGCTTCTCAAAGGACAGTTTCATGGTGTCAACCTGCTTCTCTTCCTCTTTGGCTTTTTCCAGCTCTGTTTGGCAGAAGAAACATTAACATTATCCGATAACATTAATTATCCTTTAATACACATTCTAACACTTCTATTGTGTGTGGTTTTCTTCCCATTTTACCACAAACTCTGAGGATAAAATGACTAAACCGTACTTTTCCTCGTCACTTAACTGGAATCGCTAAAGTGCCGTTTCATATTTTGTATTATTTTGTCTTTTAGCTTAAAACGTCGGGTTGTTATGGTGGAATTATGTTCCTTAAAAGGTATAAAGATACATACAAACCACCAAAGAACATCTGTGTATTTGTTCTGTACTATTTGAAGAACATTTATAGAAATAAACACAAGTAGAAAAGTAAAAAGAAGAGAATATATGTTGGAAAAACTGCTGCACTCACGCTGTTGAAGGTCTTTGAGTTGGTTATTGAGTTCCTCTTTCTCACTGGCCAGGTTGGCTACGTCCACGGTCAGAGTGCGGTTAGACTCCTCGAGCTACACACAAACACACACACACACACACACACACACACACACACACACACACACACACACACACACACACACCAAAGACAGGTCCAAATCAGTTCCTTCATTTAATTCAATAAAGTTTTCAACTTTTCTTTTCTCCTCCTTTGCTGCACTAGCGTTTAAGTTGTTTGAGTCTTTTATAGTGTCAGAAAGTGAAGCATTTGGGACTAATTCAAGTCAGATGAACCATCAGAGTCATCAGTCATTTCAATTGCAACAGCAAAGAAAAACTGCAAAACCTCATAAATAGCTGGTATTCTGTGTCTCTATCATTTCCTCTGACGCCACCGCATCCACCACATGACTGCTAACCGAGAACAAAACAGATGGTTTATATCACGCTGTTAACAACCCTGAGTTAATTTATTTCTACTTAAACAGCATATAAGTGGTTTGTCTTCTACTTTGCTCCACCCGTAAGGACCTGGGAAAACCTGGGGCTGTTCAGCTGGAAAGTCGGGTGTTTCCATTATCAGCATTCAGACCTTCACCGTTTCAGCAGGAACAACATGACACTATGTTCTTGTTCAGTCCCAAAAAAAAAAGATTTGCTTGTGAAAACATCTTGACTATATTTACTTTTCATGAGCAAATCTTTCTTGACAGGATTATTACAAAACAAATATGATTGCTAAACTTATATCTTGAGATTTGTTCACATGTTATGCTTCTGATTGTCTTGTTTTATTTACAGAACTATTCGACGCATTTATTGGAATAAAAGAACCGATTGATCTAAGACGCCATTATCTCTCTCTTTGTCTCACCGAACTGATAGTGTTATCCTTTTCACTGAGCTCCTGCTGGTGTCTGGCCATCATGTCTTTGATCTCCAGCTCTTTCATGATCTTCTCTTTCTCCAGGTCTGAGTACTGCTCCTCAGCAATGGAGCGTGCCAGCTGCTCCGAGTCGGCCTTCGTCAGGCTCGCCTCCAGCTGTGCGGCCAGAGAATCTCTGCACCAAAACCAACCAGCATTTTACCAACTTTCTGATCAAAACCCAGTGGGCTAGATTCATTAACTCACTGTACTCTATATTGTATAGACATATACTGTATATTTATATTTTTACACACATTGTGCTGTATATAAAACCAGCACATTCTTTTTACATCTTGTACAGACCCTATATATGCTAATCTTCAGACCAGACCAGTTCTACAAACATGATATTTACTGTAAGACTTATCTGAAGATATAGAAGGTATCGGAGGTTAGAGGAGCAGATAGATAATGACTGTAGATGATTCTCTAATCTTGTGGTCAGAATTTGTTGAAAATTCTTGTACAGATTTACCTACAAACATGATATGATCCTGATTCATGGCCAAATTTATGGCCCAAATATGATGACACGTCTCAAGAAATACAAAGACAAAGAAGTACGTATAATCACACCTCTCCTCCTGAAGGTCTTCTAGTCTCCGCTGAGCGTCCTGGTAGAGTTTAGTCTTTTCATCACGGTCTTCTTTCAGCTCTAGGATCTGAGTCTTGTATAGTTTCTGCAAGCACAAAGGAGACATTAGAGACAGCTGTAGTGTAACAGTCCAGTTATTTGATATACTTTTAAGTATGTTATATAAGTAGTTCATTTGGTTTACCACAGAACACTGGATTCTGATTGGTCATTCTCATTGGTTTAAAAATAATAATAATAATAATAATAATAATAATAATAATAATAATAATAATAATAAATATAAATATAAATATAAATATAAATATAAGGAATGCACTCATTCTGATAAGTTACCATTTCTATACAATTCAATTCCACTGAATTTATTTGTCTAGCGCTTTTAACAATTGTCATTGTCTCAACTTAGGTATAGAAACAGAATAAAAATTGAAAAGTTTAAATTTAAGTTACCAAGGTTCAACTTAAACAGACTAAACACTCATATGTAAGCGCACACTTCGAATAATAGCAGCATTTTTCATTCAGGCTAATTTTAAATAAAAGCGTTACAACCTAAAGAGGACACAAAACATGCCAAACATACTGCGAAATACTGTTCTGCCTCCAGCTGCTCCTTTAACTCATTCAGATGAGTGTCAGCTATTTCTCTCTCCCTGATTGGACAATAAGACAAAAAACTCCTGTTAGCACATTTACCAGTAAGCTACCAGTGTGACTTGCTGAGTAATAACATTTCGCATAAAAAACAAACTAGAATTGAAAATATATTATCATTTAATCACTTAAAATAAATCTGCATTCACACTTATGTCCATGGCAAGGGATTCTGTGTCGAAGATAAGAAGAAGCTCCGAATTTAAATTTTTTATTTTAGTCTTTTGGTTTTATTGGAAATTACTCTGACACTAAACATGTCATGACTAAATGTAAGCTAATGAAAAAGTTTATGTTTTGGTCAAACTATTATTTCACACACACAAACACACACACACACACACACACACACCTGCGTAGCTCCTGGTTCTGTTTCTCAATGCTGAGTTTGAGCTCCAGCAGGTGGTTGAGTTCTTGTTTGAGTTGTTTCTCAGAGATGCGTAACATACTGACTTCCTGCTTCTGAGCCTTCAGATCAGCTTGGGACAGATTCCGCCGCTGCGTTTCCTGCTCCACTCTCACAGTCAGCAAATCCACCTGCATTCACACACACACACACACACAATTATTAAGGCTCCGTTGACTATTTTTAAGACTCTAAATTAATACTATAGTGTATATTAGCTGACACCGATTCCTCTGTCACTTTGCAATAACATTACGTTACCAACCAAACTCTTCCAACCAAGTAAAGCAAGCAGATGAATGCATGTCATCCAAAAAAACACACAAAATGACACATTTTGATGCAAAATGACTGGTGACAAAACTGTGCATTTTTGTTATAAATTGCACAACCTTTATAATTTCATTGTCAAAAAATTTCTAAATCTTTAAAACAATTTAGCCCTGATCATTAGCAGCCATCACACTGAAAGTATGAAAACACAGGAAATGATCCGAGCTGTAAGAGCTATAGTCAGACAGACAGACAGACAGACAGACAGACAGACAGACAGACAGACCTCCTCTGTAAGCTTGTTCTTGTGTGAGAGCAGCTCGTGGAGCTCATGCTGTGCCTGCTTATAATCACAGTCCAGGGCCGAGTGATGTTTCTCCATCTGCATCAGCTTACTCTCCAGCTGCTGTTTAGCCGAGCGCTCGTCCTGTAGCTTACGCTCCATGTCTGACACACAGACACACGTTATTTTACCATTAAAAAGCACCAACGGCCTTCACACTGCGCATGCCACTCACTTACTGCTCTACTGAAACATTTATTCAACAATTTCAGTCACATGCCCCCACATCCACATGATTTCTAATGAATTCCTTTTTTATTCGTCAGTTTTCAGATTCTGTTGAACCTTTCTGAGGTAAAATTCTGTGAAATCTGACAGTAGCATCTTTATTTCTATGTATTGTATCCTGAGGCTTGTACAGCTGTTACAATGCGTATTGAATTGTTCAGAGAACAGAGAACAGCTGTATATATTACAGCTATATATTATATTATTAATACAAAGAATACAGTGCGATGATGTCATATCATGACTCTTATATTATTCATACATTTTAATGTAAGTTTTTTTACAGAAGCCTTGAAACAAAAATAAATAAACATGAACCTGTGGAGATATTTGTGCTTTTTATCTTAGCATTCGAGCTATCAACTAGCTGACTGAGCTCGATTGTTAAGCCTTTTTACAGTTTTTAGAGTATGATAGCTCAGTATTAAACTTAAGATGTCACTTCAGTGCGATTGCTTGTTGTGTTAAATAAATCTAAGAGCTAGATAGTTAATAATGTAGCTTGAAAACTTTATGAGTCAGTGATTTATATAGTGATGATAATGGAGGTGGTGTTTACCTCAGCATGCATGAGTCATTTATGAAACATTTTAAAAAGCATTAACTCAAGTAGTTTTTCGTGTTATTAACTTCGTTCACTCCAGTGAATTTTTATAGCAGTGCATTTATTCAAATCAATGTGTTGTGATTTTTTACCTCTCAGCACTTCAGACTTGGCCTCTTCGATAGACTGGTTGAGTTTGCTGTGGTCAGCAAGTCGGGTTTTGGCGGCATTGTGCTCCTCTACCTCTTGCTCTAATCGCTGCTGAACAGATTTGAGTTTGAAGGTAAGGTCGATCTCTTGCTGACTCCTTACCTGTATACAGAGAACGACACAGTTAACACACACATGCACATACACACACACTCACACACACAGAGCACATATACACAGAGCAGCCTAACTACCACTACAACACCTTAATGTAGACACACACACACACACACAGTACATATACACAGAGCAGCCTGATTATCACTACAACATTTTGATGTAGACACACACACACACACAGAGTACATCTACACAGAGCAGCTTGATTATCACTACAACACCTTGATGTAGATACACACACACACACACACACACACAGAGTACATATACACAGAGCAGCCTAACTACCACTACAACACCTTAATGTAGACACACAGTACATATACACAGAGCAGCCTGATTATCACTACAACACCTTGATGTAGATACACACACACACACACACAGAGTACATACACACAGAGCAGCTTCATTATCACTACAACACCTTGATGTAGATACACACACACACACACACACAGAGTACATATACACAGAGCAGCCTAACTACCACTACAACACCTTAATGTAGACACACAGTACATATACACAGAGCAGCCTGATTATCACTACAACACCTTGATGTAGATACACACACACACACACACACACACACACACACACACACACACACACACAGAGTACATATACACAGAGCAGCCTGATTATCACTACAACACCTTGATGTAGATGCACACACACAGAGTACATATACACAGAGCAGCCTGATTATCACTACAACACCTTGATGTAGACACACACACACACACACACACACACACACACAGTGTACATATACAGAGAGTAGCCTCATTATCACTACAACACCTTGATGTACACACACACACACACAGAGTACATATACACAGAACAGCCTGATTATCACTACAACACCTTGATGTAGATACACACACACAGAGTACATATACACAGAGCAGCCTGATTATCACTACAACACCTTGATGTAGACACACACACACACACACACACACACACACAGTACATATACACAGAGCAGCCTGATTATCACTACAACACCTTGATGTAGATACACACACACACACACACACACACAGAGTACATATACACAGAGCAGCCTGATTATCACTACAACACCTTGATGTAGACACACACACACACACACACACACACACACACACAGTACATATACACAGAGCAGCCTGATTATCACTACAACACCTTGATGTACACACACACAGAGTACATATACACAGAACAGCCTGATTATCACTACAACACCTTGATGTAGATACACACACACACACACACACACACACACAGTGTACATATACACAGAGCAGCCTGATTATCACTACAATACCTTGATGTAGATACACACACACACAGAGTACATATACACAGAGCAGCCTGATTATCACTACAACAAATTAATGTAGACACACACACACACACACACACACACAAACACAGAATACATATAAACAGAGAAGCCTGACTACCTCTACAAGGCTTTAATGTAGATGTACACACACACACACACACACACATACACACACCTTCTCCAAATCAGTCAGTTCCTCCTGTAGCTGTCTCTTCTCTCCTTCAGCCTTAGAAAGCAAGTTCTTCGCTTGCTTCAGCTCTTCCTCCAGCCCCGAGACACGAACTGAAAGAGCAAAAAAGAGAAACTTAATAGATACATGAAAAAATTCTCCAGCCTTTGAGACGTAACATCAGCTACCTGACACAGGACTGGGCACCCAAAATAGCAGTGTTTACTCTCCACACGAGACACTCCACCCAAACACAACAGCACTACACAGTAGGAACAAGGGCCCAGTGTGTGTGTGTCACAGAAAAAGGGAAAGAGGAGGAACACATTACACACTCATTTCTACACACCAGCCAAAGCACACTGTTACAGTCATGTGGCTTATTCACATCCAACCACCTCTACATTTATACTCACATATCCCTTTATTTTATTGTTCAATCTCTTTTACCAAATCACTCCCTGCTTCCTTCTCCCAAACTCAATGTTTCCAACATATTCCTTCACTTTATCACTCTATACAGCTTTCCCTTTAATTCTCTTTCTCACTCTTACGCCTTTCCTAACTCAGTGCCCCCTTTCTCATTCCTCAGCTACCTTTCATTCCCTCACTCACCAACAATCTGCAACTCCCCAATATCTCCTCTGATCTATTTCCAAGTTGTTTATTTTCAATTACTGCATCACTCTCAAATCACCTTTCTGACTATTTATTTCACTCAAATACTTAGTCACTCCACCATACTGACTCCCTCACTCAATACCTCATTCAATCCCTCACTCAATACCTCATTCACTCCCTCACTCAATACCTCATTCACTCCCCTACTCTATACCTCATTCAATCCCTCACTCAATACCTCATTCACTCCCTCACTCAATACCTCATTCAAGCTCTCACTCAATACCTCATTCACTCCCTCACTCGATACCTCATTCACTCCCTCACTCAATACCTCATTCACTCCCCTACTCTATACCTCATTCACTCCCCCACTCAATACCTCATGCACTCCCCCACTCAATACCACATTCACTCCCTCACTCACGCTCTCACTTAATACCTCATTCACCCCCCACTCAATACCTCATTCACTCCCTCACTCAATACCTCATTCACTCTCTCACTCAATACCTCATTCACTCTCCAACTCTATACCTCATGCACTTCCCCACTCAATACCTCATGCACTTCCCCACTCAATACCTCATGCACTCCCCCACTCAATACCTCATTCACTCCCTCACTCACGCTCTCACTCAGAACCTCATTCACCCCTCACTCAATACCTCATTCACTCCCTCACTCAATACCTCATTCATTCCCTCATTCACTCCCTCACTCAATACCTCATTCACTCCCTCACTCACGCTCTCACTCAGAACCTCATTCACCCCTCACTCAATACCTCATTCACTCCCTCACTCAATACCTCATTCACTCCCTCACTCAATACCTCATTCATTCCCTCATTCACTCCCTCACTCAATACCTCATTCACTCTCTCACTCAATACCTCATTCACCCCCCACTCAATACCTCATTCACTCCCTCACTTAATACCTCATTCACTCCCTCACTCAAACCTTATTCACTCTCTCAACTAATACCTCATTCACTCCCCCATTCAATACCTCATTCACTCCCTCACTGAATACCTCATTCACTCCCACACTCAGTACCTCATTCACACCCTTACCCCCACTCAATACCTCATTCACTTCCTCACCCCTCAATTAATACTTCATTCACTCCCTCACCCCCCACGCACCACCTCATTAACTCAATTCCTCATTCACACTTACTTAATCCCTTCCTTACTCATTTCCTCACTCCCCACCCCTAATATATTTATATGCTTTTTACACTTTTGCTTACTTAGAGCTTCTTTCCTATTCTTCCTCATCTATACCCCATTCTCACCCACTTAATTTCTCCTAAATCATTCCTAAACTCACTTAATCCCTCCATTATTCACCCTTCCCTTACCTCATTAACCCTGCTTCCTACCCTCCCTCACTCAGTCCACTCTCTTCATGGTTCAATCCTCCCACTCTCTTTACACTCTTAGTCAGTTTGCTCTCAATCCCTCATTTCAAACTCAATCCTTAATCCTTCAATTTTGCCTCTTTCACATAAAAAAACCTTTGCTTTAATCCCTGATTCTGTACAACGTTTATCATTTCATCCTCCATATCTACCTCACCTCCACCTCATCCTCAGTACATCTTACTCAAAAACACAGGAACTAGCCTACTCACACTCTTCTTATCTCACTCTTCCCTACACTCCCTACTATTCCTCCTTGTCCTCCCTTTGTCACAGCCCTCAATCGTTTCCTCCTTTAAACACATGCCATTGAGTGAAGAACCCTAAAACTACTTTAGTACCAAAATCCCCTGCTTGCTTCCTCATCCACACCCTCACAGTCTCCCTAACGACTTATTCCTCCGTCACCTTGCAGGTCTGTGATGGTCTCGGAGCTGAGACTGTGCTCCCTCTTCTCAGTCTCTAGTGCACTCTGAAGGCTGAGGTTGTGCTGCTCCAGGCCGAGGCGGCTGCTCTCCAGCTGGGCCAGTCGCTCCTGCAGCTCCCTGAGTAAAATCTCCAGCTGCTGTGCTTGTCTCGCTGCCTCGGCCTGAGCTTTTTTCACCCGGCCTGACTCCTCCACCTCGGCCTGCAGCTTTGCGTTCACTTCCTCCAGCTACAGATGAAAAGCAAACAGTAGAGGAGAGAAGGAGTGGAGTGCATTAATAAGAACCTGTGATTTTCCATGCAGCTCGAACTTCCGTCGGAGCTGCATTTATAGAAACTGACCAATCAGCATCAAGAATTGAAAAGAGTCGTTAAAATTCTCAGAAACACCAATGCTGACAGATTTCAGATCACATCAGCACAGACCACAGGACCATGAATTAGACTTCTAGTGTTCCACCCAACCAAATAAGCAGTGTACCGGTGTTATACCAGTAAGTCACACTTACATCTACACAAACACGGAGCCGTTCGTGTGTTAATAATAGTTCATGTATGTTCCTGGAAAATCTTTCAGCACACACTGACCTGTCTCTCTAGATGGATATTTTTCTCATTGGAAATTTGTGAGTTAACGCTCTTCTTCTTCAGTTCAGCCAGCTGCTCCTTCAAGCTGCTCACTGCAAAACACAGAGTATCAGCCGAGTTCGCACCGTATAAGTGTGTAAAAACATGAAGTATATAGGTTTGACTGCTAGCGAGTGGACGTCAGCTAACGATACTCTCACCGTGATGAGCAAACAAGCAGTCAACAGTCAGTAAACGGTCGACTTAGTGCTTAGTATTTAATGCTCATGTGACAGTAATGGGCTTTAAACTATAGTCCGTGTTGCTTAAATACATTCTCACCTTCATTTTCTAAGCTGCGTTTTCGCTCCACTTCCAGTTCAGCCTTCCTCAGGCTCTCTGTGTTCTGGTGCTGCAGCAGGGCCTTCTCTCTCTCCAGTTTCCTCAGAGAATCCTCTGCTCTGTGCCTCGCATTCATCTACACAAAAAGATTCAATTACTTCAAAACTTTACAAAATACAGAGCAGCTCATTTACAGTAAGGGACAAATGATACCACCAAAACTCAGCTGTGTCTTAGACAGGTGGATAAAACACAACCAAACCCAATCTGCTTTCACTGTCGGTTTCATTTACAGCACTTAGACTGTAGTTATAAACCGAGAGCTCGTGGCATTCCTCAGTAAGCGGCAGACATTCCTCACTCTTATGACACTTTCTGGTCATGAGCGAGCACTAAACTCCAGAACACAGAATAACACTACACAGATGTTTCCTTGTTTTTTTTTTTTTTTTCCGGACAATGACATTTTGGTACAACTATGTCATCCAACACTTCCATTTATTATAAAGCCTGACTATTTCTTACTGCTCATCAGTTTTTTACTGCTGTTTTATTACTTTAAAAGTTCTTTTCAGGTGTTAAAACTAAACTCCTGTGGATTTCAAATTCTACTAACATACAGAGAAAAACTTCCGAGTCCTAACTAGAGTTAAATAATAAGGCATTTGGTAGAAACTATCATCTATTGCAACTTACATTTATAGAACTGAGGGTTAAGAGCTTTGCTTAGGGGCCCAGGAGAGGAAACTTGGTGGACCTGGGATTCAAACTCACAACCTTATGATTAGTAGATCAACACCTTAACCACTGAGCTACTACTTCCTATCAAAAGCTCTAAAAATCCGTCACAGCACAAAGCATAAGTCCAAAGTAAATCAGCTGGGCGCAGGCAACATGTAGACCAAACAACACCAGTGGGAGTTGAGTTCATGAACACCACATATTACACATTATACAGCACTGCTAAGCTGCCAGTGTTGAGCCTTTAAGCAAGACCCTTAACCTAACGTCCAAATGCTTCCTCACAGAGATCTTCAACGAGCACTTGCTTCGGCTGTATGCTAATCGTTTGTACTGTATGTTAACTAAGGAAACTGCTCTAGGTTCAGATTTCACACTTACAGATTACACATTTTAGTAGTAAATGCAGTAGTATGAGTGAGTCGTGGTTAGGTTTACAATTCTTTTGCTGAATAATAGTTTGAACATCCTTTTACCTCCTCCTCAAGATCCTTGGACAGTTTATCTAGTCGCTCGTTTGCATTTCTGTTGAAAAAAAGGCCATATCAGCAGATCATTTTAAAGTTTCATTTACAGTATTAACCTGTATGTGTGTGTGTGTGTGTTTGTATACCTGCATTTGCTTTCCAGATCATCCTTAGCTTGCTTCTCATGCTTGTACTTCTCTTCTATCTTAATCAGTTTCCTTTGCACGTCGTCAGTCTAAAGAGAAACAGAAAGGTGGTAAACAAAAGTATTTGTTAGGCGGAAGATCCAGGCGTAAATGCAGATATGCGTTAGTGTTGACATGACAGTAATATGTTTAACTTTCCCAAATAAGAATCAGAAGCTCATCAATCCATTTTGAATAATCTGGTTAAAAAAAGGAGCAAATTATACATGTAGATACAATATACAGCCAAAGGTTTGTGGACCATCACGTCTAAATTTGTTTAGAGAGATTTATCCCATCTTTGCTGTTATATTAACCCTTGTATGATGTTCGGGTCTGTGGGACCCATATTCAAAAACATCAATAGTTTTGAAAAACTTTCCACTCATAACTTGATTAAATTTGATTTTCTTTTTTTTATTACATTTTATTAAAAAAACAGCAAAAAACGAGTAGCACTTTAATTAAAAAATGTGATGTAATAAAGCTAAAGGGCAAATATTAACCATATATCGTCGCTGTCAGGCGGAATCCTCGTATCTCCAAAACCGTTATTTTTCAGGAAATTAAAAAAACGCCGTACCTTATCTGCAGTGCACAGGGTTTAGTCCACGTTGCAGTGGATTGTCTTGCGCTAAATTCCTGTCCTCAGACGAGCACCAGAACTAGCGGGGGTCAAGATTTTTTTTTCTTTAAGCCCAGTGTTTTGAAGACATTTACCTCAGAAGACGTGTTGATTCGTTGCGACTCTTCTTGAGGAGAAATATGCCGTGAAGCTCTCTCACGGAGTGAGGAAGAGGTGGACAGTTGAAGTGTCCAATGGAGTTATGAGATTTGCGCTCAAGCTATTTTCAAGACTTTAGATTGGTTAATAACGTAAAAATAACAGACCCACGTGGGGACTGACCAATAGCATCGATATGTGAAAAAATATGAAATTGACAAAATTTGGACATACGAGGTTTCCGCCCAACAGCGATGATATGCTGTTTATATTGCTTGTAATTGGATGAAGTAAACATCTGTAGAGTATTTTAACATCAAAATTTTGATTGTGTTGAATTAAAAACCCAAAAATGCAGCGGGTCAAACAGACCCACCAACACTGGCTGAGTAACAAAAATATGAACAACATACAAGGGTTAAGTTTCACTCTTTTCTTCTAGAAGGTTCTCCATTAGATGTTGGATTTGTAGCGATTCATTCAGCTGCAAGAGCAATAGTGAGATCAGATTCTGATGTTGGGATGTTAAGGAGACTCCAGTTCCAGTTCATCCTAAAGGTGTTCAGTGGGGTTGAGCCAGATTCCGGGCAATCGAGTTCTTCCACTTTCTTCAACCTTCATGTCTTCATGGAGCTGCTTTGTGCACTGTAACATTGTCATGCCGGCACAGGGTTCGGGCCTCTTAGTTCCAGTGAAGGGAAATTGTAATGTCGACAAATATCTGGCCATATAGTTTATCTGCACACGTACAGTTAAAAAGTCTTACTAGAAACACCTGCTGCTTATATAAAGTGGCTTTAATCTCCAGGGTAAAAAGTTCAAAGGTGTAAAATCCAGAATTTTAGGAAATGCTCCCAGAAAACAGAGCTCTAGTGTTCAAAAATTTCCTGGGACTATTAGCAAAAAAGCAAGCTATAACACACATAAACATTTGGTTTCCATTAAAGTCATTACAAATGCATTACTGAAATAAACCCTGCACATGAAATTCCGTCAGATAATCACCCTGTATTTCAGCAGCAGAAAGTTTATCTCGCTCACTTTTAGTTCACTAGTAAGCTAGTTTACTTTCACCAGGACTTCTGGGTTAAACTGCACAAAATTTATAAACGTATATGTGTGTAGGGAATCATGTGAGCATCTCAGTTATTGAATAAATTCAACAAACACAATTCAGGGTTACTTAAATCTCATGGATGTGACATAAAATACAAAGTAAGAGTCCAGAATTTACGCGGAATTTACGCGGAATTTACGGAATTACCAGCATAATGTTCACGACTTTTTCCCCCCACAGTAAAAGTGTCTAAGACAGAGTTTATATGCTCTCAGACCACTGCCTTTAAACACAAACACCTGAAGCCTTTAAGACCAAAAAATCAGTACTTCCCAAACATACAGTATGTAAGTATTATAATTACTTTTTATGCACGAACTGTACATGTACATAGACAAAAACACACACCTCAGATCTCTCCGAATAGTCGTCTTTTTCTAATAAATCGTCAATACAGACGTCAGACTCGTCTCCAACTTTTTCTTTCTTTCTCATCAACCTGAGAGAAATCAGAAAAAAGTGAGTGGGTTAGGAGAACAGATGGAGAAAGTATAGTGGGAAATGTATACGAATGAATGCAGTAGTCTTTTTTTTTTTTTTAGCTAACTTCTTTAAAACATAAACAGTCCACTTCCTGTCTCCTGCCTCTATCACTTTTCTAATACAAGCACTCACTGGTCCTGTTGTTTGTGTAGATATTTGAGTCCTGACAGTGGAAGAAACCTGGAGCATATTAAACGAACGTTTGTATTTTATGTAGTGAATCTATGTCAGGATGTCAAATTTGAATGTACTTTGATGAAAACTGATGCCATATAAAAAGTAAATACAGCAAAGAACGGGGAAAAAAGCTGCTATAGGACTCTGTTGCTAAATAAATGTGTGTCTAAATAACTACGGCGGCTATGCTGAGGAAAACATCCGTTAGCGAAAGTGGTAGCCAGTTAGGTGAGATTTATTTTATTTAGTTAGTTTGTTTATCGTTTATCGTTCCCTAAATTTTCATTCCGCGATAATCCGCAATAACATTTAGTGTGCTGAAGTATTGTTTTTGCTTTCTTTTTTTTAGAACATTGTAAAGTAATATGTAGTATACGTTGACGCCTATGAATATACGTATATACAGAGGGAGAGAGAGAAAGAAAGAGAGAGAGAGAGAGAGAGAGAGAGAGAGAGAGAGAGACTTACTGGTCCTCCCTGTAGTAGGTAAATCCAACAAAAGGCAGCTGGTTGCCTACAAAGGCACGAGGAGGTGGGAAAGTCTCCACGTCCCCTTTATCATCCTCGATATCATCAAAATTGCTTGTGTCGATGTCACTTCTCAACTCAGGCACCACTGGAGCCATGGCTGAGTGAAAGAGAGAGAGAGAGAGAGAGAGAGAGAGAGAGGGAGAGAGAGAGAGAGAGAGAGAGAGAGAGAGAGAGAGAGAGAGAGAGAGAAAATAAGATCAAAATGCAAAGACCTCCTTTTTCCTAGAGGTGTGTGCATGTGTGTGCGTGTGTGTGCATGTGTATGTGTGTGTTTCTGAAAGGATCAGTGTGTGTTCCACACAAAGCGGACAGTGTAGTTAGCAGGAAGGAGTGGCGTCCGCTGCGGACCCTTTCTCCCTGTTCACCTCGCTACAGTAGCACACAACTTGGCTCACACGCTCACACACCTTCTCACTCTTTCTCCTACACACACACACAAACAGACACACACAGCGTGCATTTTACAAGAAAACACACAAGTGCCATAGCTCCAATCCTACTCTTTTTACACAGAATTTTATTATGTATCGGTTTCAAAAAGTTACACAATTTTCCCCTTACTTCAGCCAGTTTTGGTTTGGAGTCGACGTTCTTCACTGGAGCTCTGAGACCAATATAATATAAAAGGTACGTTCAAGGTAATGGAAGTCTATTTAACGTGACATTCTTCTCCACAATCACACGCACAATCTTCATATACTTATTTCAGATGATGCTGTTTCGTAACATCTCTGCTGTCACTGTGTGCTGAATGACACCCAGAGGTCCAAAAAGAGAGAGAGAGAGAGAGAGAGAGAGGGAGAGAGAGAGAGAGAGAGAGAGAGAGAGAGAGAGAGAGGGAGAGAGGGAGAGAGAGAGAGAGAGAGAGAGAGGGAGAGAGAGAGAGAGAGAGAGAGAGAGAGAGAGAGAGAAGAGGTGGAGGAAGAGAGAGAAGAAGCAAGAGAGGGTGAGACTGTAGGAGAGAGGAGGGGGAAGGAGGGAGGGTTAGAGAGAGAGAGAGAGAGAGAGAGACAGAGAGAAGGGGGAGGAAGAGAGAGGAGGAGGGAGAGAGTGAGAGTGAAGGAGATGGGGATTGAGAATTGAGGAGAGGAGAGGAGAGGACAGGACAGGACAGGAGAGGAGAGGACAGGAGAGGAGAGGACAGGAGAGGAGAGGACAGGAGAGGCGGAGAGAGAGAAAGATTTTGGGGAAGGAGGGAGAGTGAAAGTGAAGGAGAGTTGGGGAGTTGAGAGAAAGACAGAAAGAGAGAGAGAGAGAGAGCGGCCCCACAGCAGTGGTTTTGCATCACTCCTCTCATTAGAAACTCCACATACGCCGCAATATCCACCCAGAAAATCTATCCAAAAATGAACACTACACAACAAACACTACACAACAAACACCAACACACTCCACTGCAAAGCTTCTCAACATTATAACACAAAAAAACAGAAATGATTATATTACACAAATGTTAGACATGTAACACATGAATGATATTTAAGAGAAGAATCCTGGCCTCTTTTAGCAAACGTTTCACACCAGCGTTCCCTCAACACTCTATTACACTGCTGTTATCATTATCACCTTATTACAGCAATAAGGTTCTTGCAAACTATATGATAAACATCGAAGGATCTGATCTCACTCCAGACACATGAAAACTAATTGTACATATTTATCAAGCTGTATATTATATCATTGTATATGTTCTAAATGCTGAGTGGACAAACACAACTCTTACTATCTCGTATGGTGTCGAAGGTCCATTGGTCGTTCTTGAAGAAGGGATGACGTTTGATTTCCTCCACTCCTGTCCGGCCAAGCCTCACCTCCCTGGACATATCAAAGTACAAATCAACACACTACAAATGTACACAGAGCAAAACCAAACCAGATAACCCCCCACTCCCACCACACACACACACACACACAAACACTCACACACACACACACAGTTCCTACATTGACAGGTCTGTAGATCTGTTTGTGTGCTTGTAACTAATATCCAGCTGCTAAAGAAAGTGAGCGACAAGCAATGCAGTGAGAGACAAGCCTGCATACAAGCACACACACACACACACAGCTCCCCTCCCTGGGGTACTAAGAACCAAGCTGCCACGTGTGGTTCATTCCAGCTGAAGCCAGAAACCAAAGGGAGGGCAATGGCACTGGTGTGTGTGTGTATGTATATATCTATATATATATATATATATATATATACATATATACATACATATATATATGTGTGTGTGTGTGTGTGTATATGTGTGTGTGTGTGTGTGTGTGTGTGTGTGTGCGTTTGTGTGTGCTTATATGTGTGTGTGTTTATATGTGTGTGTGTACAGACCCAACACAGCTTTTCATAGTAACTTAGTAACAGCTTTACATACTAACAAATAGGAATATCAGAAAGGAAACAGTAGCTGAAACACGAAGGGGCTCGAGAGTGAACGATTGAAGTGCAAGAGACGGCCCGCTGATGCCACACCTGACTTCATGTGCATCATGACAGCATCAGATCAGTTTCCGAAGCTTCAAGCATCATTATAATACCACAATCAACACCATCGTGATATTCATTTTGCACATCACTAACTATTTAATGATGTCAGTACTGCAGACAACAACTGACATCACCAACACCAGAATCCAGGATTTCTTCTAAATCGATCATTATGGCAGTTGCTCATCTGGTTCCATGGGTTTATCCTACTGAATTTACTAGAGTTAACTAATTCATAGAAATGTTCCATAAACATACAGGAACAAAGCAGGAACTATTGAGTAGTTATGTGGGTTAATTACTATAAAATAATAATTCATTGATCAGTAGATATATTTCATGCTTGCTGACTGATTAATTACTGATCACATTGACAACAATTCCCAATAACTGAAAAATAAGGAGGGGCACGGTGGCTTAGTGTTTAGCACGTTCGCCTCACACCTCCAGGGTTGGGGGTTCGATTCCCGCCTCCTCCTTGTGTGTGTGGAGTTTGCATGTTCTCCCCATGCCTCGGGGGTTTCCTCCGGGTACTCCGGTTTCCTCCCCCGGTCCAAAGACATGCATGGTAGGTTGATTGGCATCTCTGGAAAATTGTCCGTAGTGTGTGATTGCGTGAGTGAATGAGATTGTGTGTGTACCCTGCAATGGGTTGGCACTCCATCCAGGGTGTATCCTGCCTTGATGCCCGATGACGCCTGAGATCACTGTCTAAATGCCTGTCTCTCACAGGCACAGGCTCCCCGTGACCCGAGTTAGTTCGGATAAGCGGTAGAAAATGAGTGAGTGAGTGAGTTAAAAATAAGGTACTGTACCCTTCCTTCTAGCTGGGGTCGTACCCTCATCTTTTATTCACAAATACAGTGCACACTTTGACGCAAAAATAGTAAATAATTAGACTATAATTAAAATAGTGCTTATTTTTATTATTCTGATTATTTATTATAAGATAATATTTATTATTCTTATATATATATATATATATATATATATATATATATATATATATATATATATATATATTGAATTTTTAATTACATTTCTTTTTTCTATTTATCTAATATTTAAATGAAAATTATTTACAACACATTTGAAAAGTATGTTAATGAAGAGGATTTGTTTCTCTTCTATTTCTCTTTTTGGACCTAGGATTAGTTACTATTTACTGTATGTAATAATTAACTTATCCAAAAGTACTTAATTAATTATCTAGCGCTCCACATTTGTTAATAATAGTAACCTAAGTGATGGAAAAACTACTCATTTGTTCCTACACAGTTACCTATGAGTCATGTTACTGTATTATAAAGTGTCGCTCTGTTTTGTATGAATTTGGAAAATTTCAGATGTCAATAAATTTCCTGTCAGTGGAATCCTTTACTCTTTGTCTTTACTTGGTATAAGTGAAGAATGAGAGGTCACATTATCACTCTTTCTCACCTGTCAGTCAAAAAGGCACAGATAAGGTCTTTGGCCTCTTTAGACATTTCCATGTCATCTGGAAAGTTCAGACTGTTTCTGTGATCCATGATCTTGCCATAAGTTCCCACTAGTGACTCAGCATAAAATGGTGTTTCACCTGCAGCAAAACAAAACATTTGTGAAGAGAAGAGAAGAAACAAGATGTGAAGAGACAAGAAGAGAAGAGACGAAAAGAGACGAGAAGAGGAAGACAAGAAGAGAGGAGACGAGACTAGAGAAGACAAGACGAGACAAGAAGAGAACAAAAGAGAAGAGACGAGAAGAGACGAGAGGAGACGAGAAGAGTATAGATGAGAGGAGTAGAGAAGAGACAAGAAGAAACAAAAAGAAGAGAAGAGATGAGAAAAGGCAAGAAGAGACGAGAAGAGACGAGATTAGACGAGAGGAGACGAAACAAAAAGAGAAGAGATGAGAAGAGACAAGGAGAGATAAGACCAGAAGAGATACATCCAGAAGATATGAGACCAGATGAAAAGACAATAGAAGAGAAAAGAAAAAAGAGAAGAGAAAAGAAGAAAAGAGATAAGGGGCTACTTACCTATCATCAGCTCATAAAGAAACACCCCCACAGACCACCAATCACACTCTCGTCCGTAATGACCAGTTCCACCTTGTGACATCAGAACCTCTGGAGAAATATAATCTGGAGTTCCAACAGCTGTGTCGCATCGAACCATCCCAGACTGTGCGTGCGTACACACACACACACACACACACACACACACACACACACACACACACAAATAAAGAAGTAAATTACATTTCTGTTAAATTATGACACCTAAATGTATAAGGGTCTTGTTCCATAATAGAATAAACTTCACTGGATATTTTTAATGGCTATCTCAATGTAGTGTTGCACACACACACACACACACACACACACACACACGCGCACATATACACACACACACACACATATATATGTGTTATATATGTTTTAATAACTGTTTTTAATAAGTTGGACTGTGTATGGTCGTGTTTGGAGCCAATTCAATTTTAATATAAATTTTCTATTAATTAACTATATTATTCTGCCCAGAAGGATACAGTAAATCACATAAAAACCCTTCGGTAAGCAGAAAAGCATCTCAGCGCACACACACAACATCAAACCATGCACTGGAGGTGCTACAACAGCAGAAGACGAGGTTATCATGGCACCAGACTCAAACTGAACCAATACAGACTTAGTCATGGAAGGTCTTAGTTCTGTTGAACACCATCGTCTCATACATCTGTAATTACACTGGATTATTACAAATGGTTCCTTTTATATTTTATTTCCTTAAACACCCTGAAATTAATTTCTAGCTAATGACTCTGTGAATGTAATAGACTGCAGACCAATCTGGGGATGAATTTTTTTATCATCCTTGTGCCCAGTGTTTATATAAAAGTCACCCATTTATAGTGCATTAAATCTGCTTTCCACAAGATGGCAGAAAGGGAAAGCCAAACAAATTGAGTTTTATTTTATTCAAGCTTTTAATTTATTAAATGTGACTTTTATTCCTCTTCTTTCCAAAGCAAGCCTAATAAATATATGTATTTATTTATAAATAGATAATTGTAAATATATAAGTTAATGTACTTTATTTTAACTTTATATATGTTTAAAAGAAGTTGAAGCAGCTAGTTATTAGATATAACTGAATGAATGAATGAATGAATGAATGAATTCTGTCAACATGTCACACACAGAGCAGTAGAGTCCCATGTTAACAAATGCAGCTGTTCTTGTGTCTTTTCTGCTCACAAGAACTGCATTTATATTTATGGAATTTGGCAGGCGTCCTTATCCAGAGCAACTTACATGTTATCTCATATAACTGAGTAATTGAGGGTTAAGGGCCTTGCTCAGGGGCCAGTGGTGGCAGCTTGGTGGACCTGGTATTTCAGTAGTCCAACACCTTAGCCACCTTATTAAAAAACTCTTACATATCTGTTTTATTCTCAGTCATGACGCTCTACACAAACATGCTCACCTTGTCCATCTTCATGCATGTACCGAAATCGGCAAGTTTAAGATGGCCACTGTGGTCCAGCAGCATGTTTTCAGGTTTGATGTCTCTGTGGATGAAGCCCATGGAATGAATGGCATCCAGTGCCAGCACCACCTCAGCTGTGTAGAAGCGTGTCCATTCCTCAGGCATGTCGTAATTCATGGTAAGAGTTACTAAATCTCCACCTGCCATGAACTCCATCACCAAGTAGAGGTGGCGCTCGTCTTGAAAGGCACAGCACAGCTATACACAAAGAAACCAAAGCTTATTATGAATCACCCTTCTTTATGTCTCTTCTTTATTTCTATTCTCCTTAGTATGATAATAATCACACAGAAAGACACGTTCACAGATTTGGCGATTCTTTCAAATACGTAGTACTTAAATACAAGTTTTAATCATGTATTATAAAAATATGTAGTCATTGTTACTGATATAATTACTCCAATGTAACCAAAATATCAAACCATCAACTCACTTTGGAAAAAAAAAATAAGAACGGAATTATTTGTCAAAAAAGTACTGCGCGGTATATAACTGAACATCACACCTATATGTGGTTCATCCACAGACAGTGTTTCCCAAACCCTGTTCCAACATGACAATGCTCCTGTGCACAAATCTAAAGGTTATAGGGTTGGAGTGAAGAAACCAGTCGTGTAATTAATCAGTTATTTATTTATTCTGTTGGGTTAAAACAATTAATTACAAGGACTTTTATTTTCATTGTTTATTCATATAGCTAACAATCAAGAAATTGTTTCCTGATTTTCTGCTTTATAAAGTCTTGGCTGATTCCCACCCACTGCAACTAGCTCAGGAAGGTAAATGCTAATGCATGTTTCCACTGAGATGTGAAGCAAACGCTGCTGTTCAGACTGCATCACATTGCAATGCTCACCCCTTCCCAATGTATTTGATTGATAGGGAGAGACAGTATTCTATCCCTCCTACTCAGAGACCATAACATGTGTGCATGTATTTCTGTATGTATGTGTGTGTAAAACATAGTGTGCAGATGTTGTATACTTTCATTCTACCTGCACTATCCAGGGGCTGTTTGAGAAGGCCATGATGTCCCGCTCCTCCCAGAAGAAGGCAGAGTCTGAGCGCTTGATCATCTCAAACTTGCTGAGCTTCTTCATAGCATACACTTTCTTAGAGATCTTGTGCCGCACCTAATCGTAGCAGATGCACAGTTAGTTCAATGTACGAATCAATCTGGTCCATATGCCATCGTAAGGCCAAATTATCACCAGAATGGTGTAGAGAATTTTTTTTATTTAAAGGGAATTAATGACAGGAAAACATTCAAAGACCTATGGGACAGAGTTACACCAAATCGATGTCTTTGTAGACATTATAAACTCTGAGTATAATCATTATTCATCTACTGCACGATAATCACTCCACTACACTGTGGTTCTCTGATTATCAACTAATTCTGAGATTGTGAATGCTTTGATTGATTAATGGTAACCAACGGCAACAACAATTTTAAATCCAGTAATGAAAAAAAAGACCTTTTTCAAGGTATTATCTATCTAAAGTCAACATACGTATCAGCCCCAAAAAATATCTTCCTGTCGTATGTTAATCATATGCTGAAATATAGCATTTTCTAAATAAATAAATAAATAGATAAATAAATAAATAAACAAACTCAATTATATTCATTACTACAGATTGATTTTATTACACAGTATTATTACACACTAATTATCTAGCACTGTAAGTTAATATAATATTGTTGTTGAATCTGATGGTTAATATTAATAAGTGTAAGACCAATACACCAATACACCAAGTGTAAGAATATCAAGTGTAAGACCAATACACTGTATGCTGTGAGTGAACCAGAACAGCCTTTTCCACTAATATCTAGTTGTCAGTTTATTTTGCTAAAAAAATAAAAATAACATCACAAATACCTTTAAATTCTCGTACACCTAAGCTACAGAACTATGTTTATATTAATGATCATATTATAATGAATGAGGTATTGGTACAGTATGAGGTATGAGGGTTATACGCCAATGGAATCCTTTGAGTATGACTATCATAAATATCCTTGAGGCTTCAGTGCATCATGTTCTTTGTGGGATTTCTAGAAGTGCTTGAAGACTATTGTTCATTATATTATAATAATATTACTAAATTCTGGATAGATAAATGTGATCTGTTAATGAGAGAACTGTGTTAATGAGAATCCTAAATCTTACCCATGAGAAATATTTTAAAATAAATATCAGTATATCATAATGGTACCATATTGTCTACATATTCATTCGTTTAAAATCTTTTGGGCAATTTTTTTTTGTAAGAATGATGTGTATACAACATTCCAAATCTTTCAACAGTTGCCAAAAATATGCTTGATGTTTAGAATCTGATGCATGTGTTCTATAGTGTCACCTTATAATATGATGCTTTTGGTGTTAATTATAAAATAGAAAATATATAAAATATATTTTGATATGTATTATTTATCGAAATATATATTTTTAAACTGTTCAGCTTTCTTCCTTAAACTATTGAGTTTTATTTAAAAAGCAGTCAAGAAAATATAACCGTTCTAATTTCTACATATATTCTAACATAACTGTGTCAGTTAAGCAAACATATATATCCAACCCACACGCTCCGGCAATCTCTGGACATGTACAAACTCGTGCAGGCTAAGAAGAATTACCAAAACCAAACAAAAAATACATTACCACAACCACTGCTTAAAGGCAAAAAGCACATAGAAAAAAAAGGAAAGAAAAAAGAAAAAAAAACACCTTCACCTTTCCCGTATTTATCTTTTCTTTTCTTTTCTTTTCTTTTCTTCTCTCTCTCTCTCTCTCTCTCTCTCTCTCTCTCTCTCTCTCTCTCTCTCTCTCTCTCTCTCACACACACACACACACACACACACGTCTACAGAGTTCAGCACATACTCACCAATTGCACCGCTCCATAGGCTCCTTTGCCGATTAATTTGATACGGTCGAAATCATCCGGCCGTACCTGCAGTTCCCTCAGACGGTTTACAGCCTTTTCATCTACACAACAGTCCACAAAAACTTAAAGCTTTCTTACTGACACAACTATGTGTTCAGAAATGTCTAAAAGATATTAAATGACATGTCAAGAATTCTTTAATATTTATTGCAAATCTGCATGTGACATCACAAACACTTCGGATTGAATTTTTTTTTTATTTTAAAAGAAAAGTGATCTCAGAGAACAGGATTGAGTTTTAATATATTGTTTAGGGGATTATTAATCTTGAAAAGTCTAGATTGGGCAACATTCCATGCTTTTCCAACATTCACGTTAAATCAAATGTTCTGATCTACATACACTCTCCTGAACTGACATTTTTCACTCAGTATTACAACTTGTACATTAACAATCTCTAAAGATTTACATTTATATACATTGGAACTTTTTGGAAATTTTTATTCAAATCACTAATTTTCTAGCTGACAATTAAAGCACCAAACTTGTCTTGGCTGATCAACTTTGGGTGGGTGAGTGGAAACTGTGTCACTTTAATGTGTACCTATTCCTTTAACCGCAGTGCTCTTAGATAATAGTTGTACTGTTTGTTTAAATGCGCTTACATCTGTTTAGGAAGGCATCAATGTTTTTGTTCTTCCTCAGCGCAGAGTGATTCAGGTCAAGGGCCAATGCATTTATAGAATCCTGCACAAATTGAGAAGAAAAATCATTAGAAACCATTAGAAATGCATCTCTGATCAGGACAATCTACATGCAACTCCAAGGCATGAGCAAGCTTTAAGACAACATGCTACATTTAGCTTCAGTTTAGACATGTAGGAAGTAACGCTGGGGATTTTGTTTTGCAAACTAATTGTGGTTAAAGATGAATATACATCTAATACAAAGCTAAAAATGGAAGCTGAGTTCTAAATTCTAAGAGACGTACTGTTTACGAGTGTGACATTCGACCAACTACGATAAGGAAATGTGATGGAGATATAGATATGCTAATAAAGTAGATAATGTTGTTACACATGATTTCCATATTGTACTGGTTGGGCATTCCTTGATATCTGCTGCAGTTTTTTTCTAATGGATTTAAAAAAAACAAAAACATATGCTAACACAAATATTCACATGAAGAGTCCCATCATTTTACCAAAATGTTAGGTTAAAGGATTAGGTTGTGCATTCTGCATGCTACAGAGGTGCCACTAAAGGTATGCACAGAAAAATAAGCAGAAACCAAAAGTGTTATGAGGTGAACAAAGTTCTTCTGGAACGAATATGTGACATATGTAACCTGCACTCTTCTCTGAAGTCTTTCTATTAGATTTTTAAGCATAGCTTTGGGGATTTGTGGTAATTTAGCCACAAGAACATTAGTGAGCTCGGCTGCTGTCGATCGAGGATGCCTGTGGTGCAGTCAGTGCTCCAGTTCCTCCCAATGATGTTCAGTGGGGTTGAGGTCAGTGCTCTGAGTGGGACTGAGTTCTTCCACGGTTAACCTTGCAGACCATCTCTTCATGGACCTCGCAGGGTCCTTTGTGCAAAGGGGCATTGTCCTACTGGAGCAGGTTTAGTTCCAGTGAAGGGAAATTTTAATGATACAGCATACTGTGGATAATTGCATGCTTCCAGATTTGTTATCAGTTGGAGAAAGAACCACATACCATGGTGAGGTGTCCACATACGTCTGGCGGATGGTAGGAGTGTAGCAGGTCAAGTTTGGTGAAGCAGGTCAAGTTTGGTAAAGATGGACGCTCTTTGTAACAACTCAAAACTGGTAGCGTTAAGTAGCATTGACTAGTTGTTCCAGACCATGAATTTTATAAAGAATTTAATTCATAATGTCCTGTAGAGTGAGGTTTGAATGTGGTTTTCCGCTTATCCCCTTGCCTGATATGCACCCGATGGTAGGTGTTGTCCATTTCAGGTCTGGTAAAGATGGAGTCTCCCTGTACAGCCCAAAAGTGGTGGACATAAGTGGCAATGGATAGTGGTTTCGGACCATGACTTTTTTAAGACCTCGATAATCTTTTCATGGGCAAAGGCCTGCATCGTTCTTGCCCACAAAAACCCTGTGCCAGTGGGGCAAGTGGAAGGAAAGTCAAAGCGAGGGCTTTGATGATGTTTTTGCCGATAGCTGCCTGCTCAGTGTCACAGAGTAAAAAGTTTTGACCTATGGGAAGACAAGTGCCTGGAAGCAGGTCAATGGTACAGTCATGTGGATAGTGTAAAGATCAAGTTGTGACCCCCTGCTTGCTGAAGTCTGCATTGAGATTGTACAGGAAGTCTGCATTGTGATTATACTCGGGATGAAAATAAAGACACTCCACTTCCACTTCTAGGATAGTGCCAGTGGACCAGTCAGTATATGGGTTTTTGAGAAGTTGTGAAAGGAGTGACCAAGAATAATGGGGAATACTGTATTAGAACGAACTTTAACTCCTGTACATCAGCGTCCTGCCATCCTGATGGTGGCAAGATGTAGGAATGAGGTTAGGTGTCTTAGCTTTCTCTTGGCCAGGGGTGTTCCATCCAAGGCTGTTATCATCAGAGAAGAGAGGGTGTCAAATGGAATCTAAAGGTTCTTCACTAGGTAAGAGTCCATGAAGTTAACCAGCCACAGAAGAGTCCAGCAAGGCCTGGACTTGTCTTTTTGGTAAGAACAGTCAGGTCAGAGAGGTCCAAGTATTACCAAGCTGCATTCTTTTAGAGGGTGTTGGAACGGTTGTAATCTTAATGATCTCTCACCAGGAGCTGGGCAAACTCATGCCTTGGTGGTTGCTGCTTGATGAGGTGAGAATGAAGACTTGCATTTCTGAGAGCTAAAAAAAACAGAGCTAAATATATGTCCAAATGAGTCATTAAACTCACCTTTAACCACCCCAACAACCCACATGTTCACTGCTTGTTACTTTGTCAAACAACGGATCATCATTCATCATACAAACAGGAGGCAATAAAACAAATTTATTCAGCTCTGCCTTTTAGCTTCATGTGATGCTTTTTTGTCCCAGTTTACTTCTAACTTTTTCAAAAGCACACACCTACACTCATTAAGTCTACAAATGAGTTGTAGTGTGATGACCATGTGCACACACACACACACACACACACACACACACACAAGCAGGAAGTGGTATATGATTCAGCACGCTGGTGGTTATCTCTCTTCTGAATTTGAGGATATAACCTCAACTTCCTGAATGTTATTTTCCCCTTTAACAACAGAAGACATGAAGAAGGGGCTTGGAGGATTTCTGGAGTAAGTATGATCAAGTCTGATCCTGGCTTTAAATATCAGAATTATTAAAGATGATCTGTTTGGAATCTGTTTCACTGGCCTGGTGATGTAATAATTTAAGTGAAATACTAATACAAATACTAAAAAAACATTTTCAATCATCATCATTGATTAGTCATATCACTTGTGTTTGAGTCTGATATGATCCAGCTGTTTTGGGGATCCCCACTTAATCCCAAGACAGCTTTGTTATATAAACAACTGGCTCTTCTCAATCCCATGGCACAGAGGCTCTACTCCAAGGCGTTCCTTGATTTTTAGGTATAACTGTATTAAACGAGCAAAACAACTGAGCACCTCTAACAGTAGATTTTGTAGCTGTAGAAAATGGTCACACACGAGTATCACTAATTTTTAAGTCAGAGCTAAAAATGCTTTAGGATTTAGGAAACTCTTTTTGTGGACTTTTTTCTCTCCCACAAACACAAGCGTTAAACCTTCTGAAATTCTTCAGCAGAAAATACATAAAGTAAACATAAGGTGCTGAGCAAAAAAAAAAATACAAATTAAAAAAAGCATTTGAGACTCATAGTGAAAGATTCAAGCAGTTATAGTTATTGACATATCCAATACAAAAATAACAAACTATATATATATACGTATATATATATATATATATATATATATATATATATATATATATATATATATATATATATATATATATACGTATATATATATATTTATGCAATATATTGCATTTTGCTACATTTTCCATGCAAAATTGATATTTTTAATAAAGATGTGCGAATGTGTTTTTGCTCCATATATTTTTCAAATTATGTTTTTATAGAATAGGATTTGTTCACCTGCAATAAATTTGAGGAGGTGAATCTGTTGTTCTATGTTTTCAGGTAAAAAAAAGTATTTTTCCATGTGACTTATTTGACCTACTTGTGAATTATTTTCTATAATTTCCACTGTCGCACGTGCTCAATGGTGTTGCTTTAATGACTATAAGTCAGGATTTGAATATAGACAAAAATCTTTATACTAAAGAGAAGCTCCTGTTTCACCAGCACAGTCTGGCACTGACACTGTAACACTATCACCTTTTTAACAGTGAGGATGTGTTAGTTACTTAAGAGTGCACCAGTAATAAAGGAACTACGGAAAACAATTAGAAGACACGAATGAGATCAGTATTTCATTTAAGGTATGTTCAGGTGGAATATAAATTCCTATCCTCTTATTTAAACATACTACATTCACAGGGAGTGTTTTCATATGCCACAATATTTCAAAATAAACCAAATGTATTGATAAGAAAAAACAAAATGTCTCTACTGATTTTGCCACAAGATTCAAGCTAGGTGACTGTCACGTGACCTGATACTTATTTTCATTTCTTTTTTCATATAACCAAAACATTGGTCAACATGTGTTGCAAAGCAAATGAACCTGCAGAGAACATATGTCAGATATTTTAATGACAAACCTTCTTATCAGATTGTAAATATTTTTCCTAGTAAATATTTTTCCTAATACGGTTCCACAGAAAGGCCATTATTAGAGAGTAAAATACTAAATTTTAATGAAGTGTCTTAGAACACATGACATTTATATAAACCTGAGATGGTATAAGCCATTAGAAACACCCGTAGCTAAAAAGCGCATAAGTATGCGATTAAGGATAGGATCAGGAAGTGAGGTAAATATGTTTGGGTTTGGATGATCTATTTTCCTGGTGCATTTGACAACAAATCCGTTTTTCCCGATTTAAGACAAATATGAGTTTTCACATACACACCCTACTGGCCTATGTCTTTAGAAATTCTGGCTAATTTGAATGATTAGCTGGAGCTTGAATGCAAACTGAAAACAATTTAGTTGGCTCCAACACAGGCTTGTTCTACAACTTCCCTTCTTTCTACATTACATCAAACGCACTGACATGAAATACCTAGAGGGATAATTATGATGAAACAAAGCTATTTGATCATCAAATAAAGTATTAAGGAGTATTCCTGACCTCCAAGTGTTTTTCCTTCTTTAACTTACCCACATCAGGGCTTGTCTATCAGCTAATTGTGTCTGAGAAGGATAAACAAAGAAATGTGTAGGACAGAGCTATCCAGGACCTCAGAGCAGGCTTTGTTTTAAAACACACAGACACTGATTGGAAATAGAGCACTTCAAGACAGGCACATTCTTGAGGAGAAGGGTGTGTTCCTTAACACACTAAGATTATATCACACAAAAGCAGATAAGATCCAAAACCATCAGCTTGGCCATTTAACTTGGCATTTCTGCTTGTTTACAGTACTAATTTGTTATTTACAACTGTTTTTTGGGGGTTTTTTTTGCTTCTGCTTATTCGCAAATTAAACAGATATTCAGTTTCATGTTTTTAGAGATGTTGTAATGTAAGATGAAGACTGTAGCTGGGATAATTCACAGAAATGCTGGTGTGGGCAGCCCTGTTAGACTGGTTTAAGGATTTTGCTCTCTCTGGCTGCCCTTTCTTTCTTTCTTTTTTTTTTTTTTTTTAAAAACTAGCTCAAGGCTCCAGAAAGTCACTACAAAGCAAACACATTAATAACATTCTACACTACACCCCTTTACTTAAGCTAGTCTGAGCTTAAGATTTATTCCTTTCTGATTCATAACTCACGTTCAGGAAAGAAAAAAAAAAAACAAAAATAAAAATAAATAAATAAATAAAATAATAATAATAATAATAATAATAATAATAGTAATAATAATTATTATATATATATATATATATATATATATATATATATATATATATATATATATATATATATATATATATATATATATAAAATGAGTAATTAAATGTAGGGGATTAGGAGCACAATTCCTTGAATGAGAAACATTATTTCACAATTTAAAAATGTCCAGCTGTCTTGACTTCAGTGTCCCGGATGAATGAGAACCTTCTGATACTCCCTGTACCTTTAAAGCATGGACAGATAGTAGACATGTGGTACCATATCATAAGTCTTCAAATAGTTAATCACAGCAAACAACACATACGATAGAGTGTTAAAGCAGCAACACACTAATATCTCAAAGCCGCACGTTCTTCTTACCAACAAACTCGCCAAATTGAGGTCTGATCGCTGGTCACTGATCATGGACTCCAACATTTTCAGCTGAGACTCGAGTCTTTTCTCCGCTCCGGGCGTCATAGTGCACGTTAAAGGAGGACAAAATCAGCACAGACATGAGACAGAGAGGGAAAGAGCGATCCGTGGTGATCCCGGGGCTTAAAACTTTCCAAAGGAAGTCAAAATCCAAAGATCCAAATACATGTCACCTGAAACAGTCAGGCAAAACTGTTCTGCTGGTGTAGTTCTGAGAAAAACACACGATCTGTATAGCAAAGTCACGTCTTCCCCCCCTAGTCCCGGTCTGGGACGGAAACAACAGCGCCGTGCGCACGAGTTCACCTTTTTTTTTGGAGACTGACGCGTAAAATGTGCTCAGGTCGCCTCTGTGTGTGCGTGTGTGTGTGCGTATGTGTCTGTATGTGTGTGTATGTGTGTGTAGCGCCGTATTGTGGCTCCTTGCTGAGCTAAAGGCGGAATTCCTGCTCTCTGACCTCACATGACGCTTTTAGCGCACATTGCCGAAGTGCGCTACAAATAAACGCTTACAAAGTCTGGGTTAAATAAAGACAATTACATATATACATTTACACTCTTCTGTATTGTATTTTGACATACATATACACATAGTCTACACATTTTACCTTCACATGTATTTTTTTTATTGCTAAAATGTGTAGACTATTTTAATGAAGCATTGCCTTAGGCCTTTACTGTACTTACATTACACATTTTTACACATACATTACTTACATTATTTATTTGTAGCATAATTATATATATATATATATATATATATATATATATATATATATATATATATATATATATATATATATATATATATATATATATATAACATCACATTATATGGCCAAAGGTATGTGGACACCTGAACATCAAACCTGTATGTTATTCTTCCCGAAACTTTTGCCACAAAGTTGGAACCACACAATTGTGTAAGAATGTCTTTGTATGTGGTCGTATTACAGTTTCCTTTCAGTGTAACTAAGAGGACTATACCTGTTCCAGCATGACAATACCCATGGGCATAGTCATGGGTTATGGGCACAAAGTTCTCCTGACCCCCAGGCCTCCTTACCGTAATGGGACCAGGCCTCCTTACTGTAATGGCTGAAGGGATTCTCACACAACGGAAAAATCTTGATTTCACCAAAATACGTTTCTGCAAACAGCTGTGATGTTGCAAAAGTTTAACCTATTTTACTGCATAATATCTAGAATGCACAAGCAGTAAATCATATCTATAACATTTAGTTCATCAATACATCAATAAAATTCAAATTGTCCTTTTCTACTTTACATTTTGGAGACCTTACTTAACAGAATTCAGACTGTGAAGAAAATAAAGTATCACAGTAAACACATATCACTTATGTTGATAACATTTCATTGGTATAGAAATATTACTGGTTTTGGAAGGGCCTGACTTCTACAGTTTTTGGTTGAATGTGTTTTTGTTCTAAAAGTAGACCATTTTATGCTCATTCAGTTCATAAAGTTTTAATAATAACTTCATCCTAAATGATGCTCAACTGATCTGAATTCAAAACAATGATTGAAAAAAAAATGGATTTACCAAATCAACAAACAAGACAATGTTACACTTAGTTACATATATTTTTCAACAATTCTCAACACTAGAGCTAACATTTTAATATACATATCAAACATACTATATCAGGTTTTGTGTAATTATTATAGCCTAGCTATTATCAACAGGCTAAAGAGCAGTAGCTTAGTAGCTAGATATAACTTAGCTGCAAAAATTGCTATTAGCTTACTATTTTATTGCCTCATTTATTTCTTTGCAAATTATTTAGGTATTTAGTTACAAGTTATCATAAAAATGTATATGATGACTCTTAATTTTAGTGTAAATCAAAGTAGCAATGTGCTATGTCAATATTTCAAAGCTAGCTGCTAAGCTAATTCACTGAAGAAAGTAAATTTTATATTAGCAAACAAGTTCATGTTAGCTTAGCAACAGTTAAGCTAGCATTATTGTAGCAATGCTAAAAACCAAGGATTTGTTTAAAATACATGTAATAAATAGTCTATTGCAACAGCTTCATAATGCTTTACTCTCAGATTATGGAAAACTAAAACAAAAAACAGACCCTGTTTCACACTGAGGGTCGATTTTTTATGCTACATGCATGTAATTGAAACACAAACAACATTGAAACTTTATATGCAGGATGTTACTGAATATAAATATATTTCTGGCTTGAACAGACAACACAATGTAAGTGGATTATTCCCAGGGGAAGCAACAAAAAGCTGGAGAATTTTTCTTTTATCTGATATGGCACAAACATGCTTGAGTATGAAGCTCAGCAGACAACAAAGATCATGTTCAATAACATGAATATGCAACATACATTATTAACTGCCTGGAAAGGGTCACAGCTTAAAAGTCCACAACAAATAGAATATAAAACATTTTTTTTTAAAAGGACACAGTGACAACAATGAAAGCAACAAAAACACATTTTTACGTGTTCATTTTCCCAAAGCTAACATTCAGATATTGTTAACAGAAGAACATGCTTTAATTCAGTAACATGTAGAGCATGAAGTTAACCCCTTAACCACTAGGCTACCACATCCCCCATGAACAGAGGCACATCTCATCTCATGAATATCCTTCCACAGCATCTCACTGTGGTTGAGCTCTGGACTTTGACTTGGCTGTTAATCATTTCTTCTTTACTTATTTAGTCGATTTGCTGATGTGTTTGAGATCTTTGTCTTGTTGCAAGACTCAGTTTTGACCCAGATGAAATTGCTGGACAAATGGTCAACACATATTTTGGTTTAAAGTTGAGTTCATGGTTGTCTCAATGACCGCAAGTTTTCCAAGGTTATTCTGATTCTGCTGTCTTAAACATAAACATTTTTGTCCTTACAAAAGCTTGTAGGTCACATTATGTAGCTCTGTGGGATTTCCTTATATCTCTGAGCATTAAATACTCTGACCCTGGGCTGAACTACTTGGACACCCACTCCTGGGAAGACTGGCTGTCTTTATCCTTCTCACTGTAAAATCTTTTATTTCAAATAGTATGGAGACGGCTTCATAACGCTTCCCAGATTGATGAGCAGCGACAGTTGTTTTTCTTGGCATGACGCAGACACACAAGTGCTCCAGAACAGCAAACCACTATATTTTGTGCTTTTATAGCGCTAATAACCCTTCTTTATGGTTAGCTAATTAGGCACATTAGTAACACCTGACTGCTACGAAGGGTTATTCGTACTTATTTATTTCCACCTTGTTTCTGAAACTTGGTCATTTTACTTACTTTACTTTTCATTTTAATATCTGTCTTTTTTAATGTTTATTCATAAAGGTAGTGATGACCAGACAGCTATTATTTAAGCCCTAAAACATCGATTAGAGGGTGTACAATTTTGGCACTGAATATATTTGGCTAATGTAGCTAACTATAGAGGTCTTTTTCCATAAACACTTGCTAATGGAATTAAAAATATCAACAATATAGCACAAATGTAAGTTTACAATAATTCTAACTACAGTTATATCCAAAGATATTTCTGATTTTAGATTGTGTGAAATTTCTGGGAAGTTTTAGTTTATATAATGTTAATAATCAGTAACATTCCAGGCTTGTTAAAAACATGTTACAGTAAATTAAACTTATCTTTAGCCAAATTAAAGAATACGGTTTGCCATAAGCACACCGGGCCAGTGGTGGCTCAAGCGGTTAAGGCTCTGGGTTGTTGATCAGAGGATGAGCTGAAGCACTGGCAAGCTGCCACAGTTGGGCCCTTGAGCAAGGCCCCTAACCCTCTCCGCTCCAGGGATGCTGTATCATGGCTGACCTTGCGCTCTGACCACAACCTACAAAGTTAGGATGCTGTAAAATTTATGTGACAAAAATAAAGACTTCTTCTTCTGTACAATATTCTTAAAGCTTCTAATCATTGAATAAACCAATGCAGTGTTTAATTAACCAATGCAAAATGATCAACGTAAATTCAACATAGGATTACTAAAGAAAAGGTATAAAAGGTCCTTGTTTTCAAAAACAAGTGTTAATTTATTCAATTAAATTTTATTTAAATAGAACTTTTTACAATGGCTATTGTCATAAAGCAGCTTTAGAGAAATAAATTTGATATGTTAAATTTATCCCAAACAATCAAGCCAGAGGCGATGATGGTGAGGAAAGATTCCCTGAGACAACACAAGGAAAAGACCTTAAGAGGAACCAAAATCAAGAGAAAACCCATCTTCTTCTGGGTGACACCGAAGAGAGCGAGTATAAATAATTCCCTTTTATAACTGAGTTATAACCCTAGTTATCATGAAGTCTACAATTTACATACTGCTAAACATATCTGGCTTTTTATTCGAACAATCTGCTATACACTCCGAACAACCTTTTTTTTTTTTATTTTTATCACCATGACCCTTTTGGTTGATCTGATATTCAGCTTTATTGCTATACAGTAGCACTTTTAAGAATGAACATTATCACAAAGCAGCAGTACAGAATTATTGTTTTGCTATAATGATATTATTTAACATGTACAGCTCCAGTGAAACAAAGCCTGAATCATAATGTTCTAATACAATAAATCTCACCAGATAAAATCTCAAAGCGTGTTTAAAGAAGTGTAATTACTTATGTATGCCACTGCCAAATGACCTTGTGCTGGCATAGTCATGTGATGTCATCAGTAAGCGTCATAGCAGCTGTCGACACAGTCATCCTCTCATTTGTGGATTTGTACTTTAGGTTAGGACTAAACACTGAGCTCTGCCGCAGGGAGCTGTCTATTTATGCACGGGAATATTTTTAAAGGTACTCATGTGTCAAAATGCGTTGCAGTACATACATATAATAGAGCGGAAAGCTTAAGGCAGGTCACTGCAGAATCCTGAGCCTACACCCACTTCAGGAATGTACATAATGATAGAAATTATTACAGCTGTTTATTGGGAAACAGGATTAGACTAATTAAACCCGGTCTAAGATTGACAACAGCAAAACTTCATGTAAGACTGTACTTATTATTATTATTATTATTATTATTATTATTATTATTATTATTATTATTATGGCAAAATATAATAATATCATTATAATAATCATCGAGCTATAATAATGTTCTTTGAAGCCGAAGCTCAACACTATACAGTATAGACTCTACATAGAGATGAAATGTTTTTACATAACATCTTTTACTTTTCATTCATTCTAGTAAAATGTGTATAACGGCATATGAGGTTATGCTTTGTGAAGAATAAGACAGCAGGATTAAAAAGAGACATAGATAGCAATCTCAAACACATTGAGAGTGAAATGGTAGTTCCCACATGTCATATTACCTCCCAGTTCCAGTAGAGTATCAATGCCAAGCTCATTTCAGACTCACAAGTCCCTTCTAGTGACATATAATTAATATCAGCCTTATTATATAAGTTATAAGCCTGATATATTACTTCCCCCTCCTTTATCGTCTCCTACATAAACATCATTCATTATTTTTTATTTTTTCCATACACACACTCTTCGATAACCCTTCTGTTTTAATGGAACCTGTAAATAATGAGCATGGATAATGTCCAACTTCCACTATAAGTACAATATCAATGTACTCTACTGGAGTATCTATAATCTTTCTTATCTCACAGAGAGTGCATTGTGCTGACCTCTCCAGAGATGATTAGTTGTGGCTCTGTAAACTTTTACCTGCATGTTATCGAACCAGATGTGCTTATGTAGCTTTTTCCAACCGATTGGTGTTTAATAACGTCGTTCCTGAGAACCGTACAAAGCTTCTTCAGATTGTTTTGATGCCTGATCGTGTGTGAATTCTTCCCAAACATTGGTGACATCTTTTATAATGACAAAAGATGTGTTTGGCGTAATTATTTTACGCATGAATCCTTTTACCTTTTTAATTTAGTTGTTTTTTAAAAATAAGAATATGCTTTTTTTTTGTTCATTTTTCTAAGTACAAACACAGGTTTATAAGCACTGTAAAAATATTAATTACCAAAAACAAAAGTTTCAGGATGCTTATTTCCTGTTTCTGTATAGCTGAGATGTATGGGTGTATGACTGTAACACTGTCTTTTAGCTAAACTCTGTTATTAGCAAGGTCTAGTGAGTGATAACATTTAATATTGACATACAACCATTGGGGTCCGAAGTTCTGAGATACTACTGAAGATGGATTTTTTTTCAAGATTTAAGACAGATTATGCACTATATCTAGGTTTCTATTTAAATGCAAACGAACGTGTGATTTTTTTGATATTACCTCCTTTGTGTACAAAAGGTCAGAATTTCCTCCTGACTAAACTTTTCTATTGAAGTATGTGTTCAGACACTCTTTTATATTAGATTTGACTATAGGTTTTGTCACGAATACGTCGAGTCTATGCCAAGAGTGCACACTGCCAAATACTAAGAAACTATTCTTCATGTAAATATTCAAAAGATCCTACTTTCCATTCAAGTTGTTGTCAGTAATGTTATTTGTAATGATCATTAATGCATAAATAAAATCCTAGACCTTTGTATCGCACTGAATAAGCTCTCATTTCTTCTTCCAGCATTCATTCAATAAAAGAAAATCTTTCTTCCAACCAAGTGGATATATTTCATTTGCTTAGGATAAAACATAAGGTTGGTAGGCTGGTGTTCTACATCACAGCACAAAGCCTTTAAATCCATTAAAATGATCCTAACTTTGTTCTGCTTTTGGGGAAAATCTGCCCAAAACACTTGCTTACTCTTGTCTGCAAGTCACAAAGGTACATTTATGATATGATTCTTGTATTCTGGTTCTTATGATCTACATTCATGAAGTTGTTTGTCTTGGGAAAGGGGAGACAAAAGCAATTGCAGCATCAGCACAAATATAATCACATATCTGTAGCTGGGACAGCAGAATATAAGAGTGGAGTTAAGACGCATGGATATACAGAATGTTCACAGAGTTCCTGTGTGCTTGTGGACTACGTTTCCGGTCGTAGGCGTGGAATAAGTTAGTGAGGACTTCGTCAAGCGAACATGGCGACAGTGACGGGTGAGACATGCGCCACCCAGGAGACCTCTGTGCGCCACCGAGTGTCACCACTGCTCACGGATTTGTACCAGTTCACTATGGCATATGCCTACTGGAGAGCTGGCAGGCACAATGAACACGCCGTGTTCGAGCTGTTTTTTCGAGATAATCCGTTTAACGGCGGGTTCTCACTTTTTGCAGGACTGAGCGACTGTGTGCAATTTCTGCGCGACTTTTGTTTCACACCTGAAGGTTAGTTGTATCGCATTGTACTTATGCTTAAGCTTGGAAAGATAAAATCCCCATGCTTTGACGAGACTTTTCACAGCGAGATCACTTCCTGAGGGTTTCTGGAATGTTGCGCAATAGACGGCTTTACAAACTGCACTAAAACACGTGGAGCGCGAGCGCGCGCGCCTGATCTCAGGCGTTATTGTGTTAAAGTTTTTTCCTAAAGTTTTTTTTTTCTTAACATCCATGAGCTTTCATACAACACTAAAGCCAAGAGTCGTGCATGTGTGTGTTTGTGCATACTTTCTAACATCTTGAATCAATGTATGACCTTCAGTACATTCCTTGGGTTTGTTTATACCAGAGCAGGAGCCAACGTTCAAAAATATTCAATATAATCATATGACTTTATGTTCTCACAAAGAACATACGTTTGCATCCTCAGGCAAATGTTTCCTTATGTTTTCCAATGAAAGGAATTTTAGGAGTACATAGTGTCTTGTTACCTGTTTGATATTTTTAAAATCAGTACTTTATTAGTCAGTATTTAAGAATTCCAGATTTATGGTCTATGCAATTACTGGTTTATTCAGAAATGAATTATAAATTGAGCATTACAGTTGTGTAAATATTTGTTTTGTGTTATACAGATGTGGAGTACTTGCGCACTGTGTTACCCTCAAACACGCACCCTGATTTCTTCACCTACCTGAAAACGTTAGACTCATCCGGCGTGTCTGTCAGTGCCGTAGCTGAGGGCACCGTCGTTTTTGCCCAAGTATGTGCAGAACTCCCACCCATCATCCATCACCCACACACCCATACACCCATCAGCTATAATAACTTCTGATGGTAGAATGGTGAAAAAGTAATGGTGACCTATTATGTATTATTATGTAGGTTCCACTTTTGGAGGTGTCTGGCCCACTGGCTGTTGTTCAGCTGCTGGAAACCAGCCTTCTCTGTTTGGTCAACTATGCCAGGTGTTGTTGTTATTGTGATGATGATGATGATGATGATTGATGTTGATGTTGTTAATAATAGTTGCTTTAATTACTTTTAGAAGCTATTTTTCTATATTGTTTACTGAAGCCCAAAATGCAAGCGATATAAATGTGCTAAAATGGATAGATACGTACATGTCAGAAAGTAAAGTACGATTTAAACGTAAAACTCAATGCAATGCAATTAATTATTAATCTTATTAGATTTTAAAAGTATTAAATGATAACATACATACATTATTATGAATGTAAAAATTAACATACATTTGACCTTGAATTCATTCATATTTTTCACAAATAATAACAACACTTTGTTACTATTAAATGATAGCAGCGTTTAACATTGTATATGTTTGGCTGTCAAGAAAACATTTTGTGTTGTTCGTTTCGATGTTCACCGTCTCTCCAACCCTTTGTGTTCTCTCAGTCTCGTGTGCACAAATGCTGCACGGTTTCGTCTCGCTGCAGGTCCCAAGCTGCGACTTATGGAGATGGGTCTGAGGAGAGCTCAGGGACCTGATGGAGGCCTAACTGCTTCTCACTACACATATATTGGAGGTATATAACACAAATACGTACACAATAGTACACACATAGCAGCTTTTCTTATTTTACAGTAATTACTATATAATATACTTTAAAATGAATAAATAAATAATGAGCTGTAGTGTCATAAATGTAGTGATAGAGCACCTGTATAGAGGCTCATTCATGGAGTTATCTAATCAGGCAGTTGTGTGACTGAAGTGAAATCCAAAAAAGTGAATCAGAAACTGCTGCACTGCTGGGAATTTAAAAAAAAAAGCATTCTCTATAGTTTACTCTATAGAGTTCAGAGTAAAGTGGCCAGATTTGTTTGAGCTGCTAGGATAATAACTAAAATAATTTAAAAAAAAATAAGAACTTTTTATAAATGTAATGAGCAGAAAAGCATCTCAGAATGAAGAAAAAATAGAAAATTTGGATAGGCTACAACAGTAGAAGACTGCACTGGGGTCAACTCCTGTCAGCAAAGAACAGGCTATCGTGACCACAGGCTTAACCAAACTGAATAGATGAACATTAGAAAAAAATTACCAAATGATTTTCCAGTTTTTTCCACATGATAGATTCTCATATTATTGCTTGACATGTCTGATTGGATTTTGTGTAATATCAAGAGAATGTTGTGCAGACACAACAACAACAATTTGTGCAGACACTCAAACCAGCCCAAATAGTACCAACAACCCTGCCATGGTTAAACTCCCCGAGATCACACGCTTCAAAATTCTGATGTTTAATGTGAGATTAACTGAAGCTCTTATTTACCTCTTGCCCTGTACCTGCATGACTTTACATTGTCTGATTGGATAAGTGCATGAATAAACAGGTGTTTAGATGTTCTTGTTAATGTGACCAGTAAGTGTCACAATTTATTAATTGCCATCAAGCAATACCTGTAAAATCAGTCACCACTATCATTGCGTGTCCTGTTCCTGTCAGAGAAAGTATTCTCTACATTGACAAACTCGAAATTGATAGAAACGGCATCATTAATGAGGCAAATGTCACTACATGGCCAAAAGCATGTGAATACCTGACCATCATGCCCATATTCGCCTTATATTCCATTCCACCCATTCTAAAGTTGGTCCCCACTTTGCTGGAAGACTTTCCACTAGATCTTGGAACATAGTTATAGGATTATCTAAATATAGGAATCGAGCCACAAGACCATTATTGTTATCAGTATTGATGTCTTTCTTGTAAACATTGGTTAATTATTCCTTCATGGACCTCAGTTGGTACACGGGGGCATTGTCATGCTGGAACAGTGAAGGTAAATCTTAATTCTACAGAATACACCGACATTCTACACAATTGTGTGGATTTATCTTTGGGGCAACAGTTAGGTGAAAGAATCATATATGGGGAGATGCTGAAGTGTCCAAAAAACCTATAGTCCACATTATGTACCATTTCATCAAGTCTATTATTGTTGGGATTGTGGAAGCAAATGTACTTTCCATTTTTCTTTCTGGCCTTAGGTTTTGACTTAACAAGTAATGCTCTGGCTGGGCGTCTCTTTGGAATTCCAGTGGCAGGCACCATTGCACATTCTTATGTCACATCATTCACCTCTCTTGAGGAGGTGTGTCCAAAGGTGCGTCATTACATGGAAGAACGTTAACATAACAGAAGCTGATTTTGTGACTAAGCCAACATCATTAACAGCTTGAATAAACTGCTTTAAAGTGGTGGTTCACAAACTTTTTTTTAGTCACCCTGCTAATCAAAAAAGACCACCATGCTGTGCGAAAGCTTTAGGCACCTTTTTTTTTTTTAATGAAAAAGTATTGGTACATGTGTGACACTCCCTTGTGGTCAGTAGGAAATGAGGAGATTGCAGGCAGGTTTGGGGTAACTAAAAAAAGTGAATGTTATTTTTGAATTTAGTGCCATGCTCTAAGGTTCACAATGAGATATCCTTGCTACTGATCACTGAAACAATAAACACCATTTAGTACCCCATAGGTGCAGGTCCTTATCTCCATACCTGACAATACCCACTGACATCTAGGCAGTATTACAGAAGGATTCTTTCCATGAGGCATTGGAACATTGGAAATTGTTAAACCTCAAATAACAGTTAGTGATTAACGGTGTCACAAGCAAACTCCACATGGTAGGAGTAAGGTTATCACAATCCACTGTTTGTACAGGACTATGAGAGCAGAAATATAGAGGCCATGCTACAAACATAGACTCAAAGCAGTATGAATATTAAGGCCAGATTGGAATTCACAAAGAAATGCAGGGATGAGTTACAAAACTTGATCCAATAGGGATGCGGTAACCTAATGGCTATGATGTCAGACTACTAATTGTCAGGGTGTGAGTTCAAATCCCCGGTCCACCAAGCTACCACTGCTGGGCCCCTAAACAAGGCCATTAACCCACAGTTGTATGAAGTTCCTCTGGATAAGGATGTCTGACAAATGCTGTAAATGTAAAATGGTTTACTAATCTTGATGATGTAACTCATGATGGTAGCAAAAGACTGAATTTAAGAGTCTACAGAACCATTAATCTGTCTGAGTGTTTACTGAGAAATGCATCCAGTCTAATTGAGAAGAACTTAAATCATGTAGCAAGACAAGGACCCAATGACGAAAAAGAAGAGGTAAAAGATTTAGAAGGACCAAGTCTATGCATCCAAACAGGGCATGTGGTAGGTGAGTGGTTAAGGTCTTGGACTTCTGATTGGAAGGTTGTGAGGTTGAATCCCAAGTCTGCCAATGCCTGCTGCCTGAGGAAGTCTCCTAACCCTCGATTGTTTAGTTCACTCTGGAATACGGTGTCTGCCAAATGCTTTCAGTTTTAAGTGTAGTTTACTATAATTTATTTTAACACTTTCTGTTTCTTTATACTTTATATTTTTGCTCATGTAAATATATGGTGGTCTGCCAGGAGTGTGCCATGTTCTAAGTATAGATTTAAGAATTATGAAATGAAAGCTGAAATTCTGATCTATCACCTCATGTTCATCATTTGATCTCAAACCCAAATGTCTTCAGTGTATAGAAAGAAAAAAAATTGGCCTTGATGCTCTCATACTATTGGAGAGAGCATACGGTTTGATAGCAGAAATCCATCAGATGCAGATCTTTCTCCCAGACCCTCCGTCCATTCACAAACCATATACCATTCACACCATACATTGTATTGTTACCTGCTCTATATAGTATTTTGCAGGCATCTTTAATTCACAGTATGCCTAAGACTTTTGCACTGTACTTAGTTTGCCATATTTGACACCATTCAGGTAAGTTTTAGTGGACTGTATCATATAAAACCAACCTTTACAGCCCTTCACTTATACTGAGGCTGAAGGCTAAAATCATGAATACACATTAACTACTGAATGTATCACTGAAAGCATTAAATCAGCAGTTCACATTAACTTTCGATATGTAATGTCTTTTGATTTTAATTTTCACAACAGACACTGATGCCCTTGAGAGGCGGTGATCCCGTTGAGCTTGTCCCACTGGTAAAGGACTGGTTAGGACGTGTATGTCAGTTACTGGGAGCTAATCCTCAGCAGGTGCGTGAGGGAGAGCTTGCTGCTTTTCTCTCCTATGCCATTGCTTATCCTTGTAACTTCCTCCCTGTGATCGACAGCTACAATGTCAGCAGGTAACACAATGTCCTGTTTCTTCAAGTAAGATAGTTTCATTTATTTCAATGTGTCATTCAATATGATGCGTAAAAGAGTATGAAACGTCTACGTGTATTTCTTTTTGTTGCAGTAGCGGCTTACCGAGTTTCTGTGCTGTTGCCCTGGTGCTTTGTGAGCTCCAGTATCAGCCTCTGGGTGTAAGGCTAGATAGTGGAGATCTCTGTAGTCAATCTGTGGAAGTGCGTAATGTTTTCAGACAGTGCAGCAAGCAGTAAGTTTTGTCTTTTATAACTATTATAAATGTTTAATGGCCTCTGGTACTCAGTAGTTGATCTTTCTCCTACTAGCTTCTCAGTTACAGCATTTGAGTCACTCATCATCGTTGGTACGAACAGCATTTCTGAAAAAAGTCTTTCCGAGCTCAAGAAGAGAGTAAGAGATTCCCTTATACAGTAGAAGAAATATTACATAATATCCAATTATATCATGCTAGCTTTTAGTAAATGTTTTTTCCGACTCAGGATAATGAGATTGATGTAGTGGGAGTTGGAACCCACCTCGTTACGTGCATGAGTCATCCCTCACTCGGTTGTGTATATAAGGTAACCACTGAAGATTTCTAGAACATAGTAGTAAATTCATCTAGATGCAATCTAAGGAATAAAGCATAGATGCGATTTTCTCTCATTAGTTAGTAGAGGTTGGAGGTCGGCCTAGGATGAAGTTGAGCGAGGACCCAGAGAAAAGCACGCTGCCAGGCAAAAAGGCAATCTACAGACTGCTGGACACTGATGGTAAGGACGCTTGTCAACCTCCTTACTGTTGCAATCTGTCCCTTTTAATCCAATGAACCCAATTGGGCTTTTTTATTTCATCAGCGTATCCCTGAATATGTTTAATAATTAAAAAGACATTTATTAAGATTAATTAAGTTAGTGAAATAGCTTAAAATAGAATTGGGTCTAAGATCTATAATACTATTGTAGTGTATGTCTGCTAGTTACTTCCTTCCTTTTGTTTACCCTCTTCAGGTCATCCTCAAATGGATCTCATATACCTGTCAGAGGAACCTGCTCCAAAGGTGGGAGAGCCCGTGACATGTCATCCTTTAGGATCGGTCAAGGCTGTCCAATCAATCACACCTGCCCATGTAACAAGCCTACGCTTAGAGGTCTTTTCCCAAGGAAATGTAAGATCTACCCTTTAGATTATGTGAATGCTTTATTTCTAAAGACCCTTCATGAATTTGTTCCCTCACACACTATTCCATGTCTTTAGTCTCACCGATTTCTATCATTAATTAAATATCTTAATAAAAAGTTGATGATGAGTTGTTCAAAGGAAAGGATGGCAAAGGCTTGGAATGTGAAGAGACCAGTATCTTAGTGTCAAACTAGAGAACAGACTTCCTTGTGGGAAGGTTATATCTAATAATCTTTTGACTGTTACGTGGTTAGAAAAGTGACATGTACTGAATTTGTAGATACCTAAATCTTGCCTTTGTCAAGGAATTTTCCATAATGTTCAGATTCCTAAAGCAACTAGAAATGCAGACAACGAAGGCAGACTTTTTCACTAAATTTGCACTGTGTGCTTTCCGAAATAATCATGTCAGGATGTTTCTGAAACAAAAACATCTGACAACAAAACGTCAGACCCGAATGTTCTTCTATGCTGTATTTCCAGATTATGCATCCTCTGAGCAGTGCCTACGAGAGTCGAGTACATGCACAGACCTCCGTTCAGGCCTTGAATGCGCAGCACAAAAAACTAGAGGGACCAGAGTCTTACACAGTGAGTCTTTAACATATCTACAATTAACACCAAAAGTATTCTTTATTCAATCTGTGTATTTGTCTTTCACAGGTTGCCGTGTCAGAGAGAATTCATTCTCTCGTATCCGACATTAGAAGAGGAAACAGCTAACAAGGTGATTTCCTGTTATTGAACCTAAAGTCACCAAGCACAGACTGTTTTGTATTGAATATCTTTTTCCAGTTGTACTCTACTACTATTACGAGTCTGTGCATATGTATGTTTTTTGAATATGTTGAACATCCTTATATTCTAATAAGAATACGATTATGCTAATAAGAAATAAACTGACTTCTTTTTTGCATTTGAATAAATTAGGTAATGAGTTCTTTGGTACAGTATTCTAAAGACTGCTATTGGTGGATTAGTGGTTAGCCAGTTTGCCTCACACCTTGGGTTGGGGGTTTGATTCCCACCCTGCCTGTGGGTTTTGGTACTCTGGGTTCTTCCCCTAAGTACAAAGACATGTATTGTTGGCTGATTGATATCTTTAATAATCCATAGTGGGTGCCCTGCAATGGACTGGTACCCTGTCTAGGATGTCCTCTGCTTTGATTCTTGAGTTCCCTGGCATGGGCTCAGAAAATGGATGGATAGCTGGAAATCACACTTTATTTCATATGACTGTATATATTGAGTTTTTGGTCTGTATGATTAAATTACATTAACACGAGAACATTCAAAACACTGAATTAAAAGCTTAATAAACCTTTTTTATTACACAGCCACATAGGTTTTAGTGAACATGTACATTTTTGTGCACAAGTTCACAAATAGTTGAATTTATAATGTCATGCCGCTGCTTTAGTGTAAATACAGAGGTTTTAATGATCTAACTGTAAAGTTACTGGAATACTTGAATCTTTACATTACGTATTGTGTGATCTACCCATGACCGAGGATTCTCCATTAAAAAACTTCTCCCTGAAGCAAAAATTTTTATCGTGTTGTGTTTTTTTGTGCTACTTCTTTTCCAGATTTTTATTGCAGGTGCGAACAAGCCCCAATGTAGGCTATAATTTTCTCCCTGTTAATAGATTGGCAGGTGACAACCCAGTTGTGGTCTGTTGTGTAATATGGTAACTAAACAACACTTTAAATTTGATTCCTTGAACTTAGAACTCATTAAAGATGTTTGAAACAATCATCTCTGCCAGTCCCTGATTTCTAAAGACAACCTTTTGTGATCAGGTTGTGCTTAAGATACATTTTCCATTTATGACACTGGGCAGACATCTGTATCCAGAGCTACAGACATTTATCTTATTGCGACAACTGAGTAGTTGAGTGCTCAAGGGCCCAGAAGTGGCAGATGGTGATCCTGGAAGTAGAACCTTCCAAGCTATAGTCCAACATTTTAAACACTGAGCTTAAACACTGTCCAAATGGTTTCACCATAATCTATGTGAAATCACTAACATGGCTTACTTGACCCGTCTCATTGGTGAAGTGAAGTAGGTGCTTGTGTCTAATGATACGACTTCTATGTTGCTATAGAGTTCTGGATATGCTTTTGTTGCACTTGTTCTACAGTTTATGATCTTTGACTCTGATAAGAGATAATCAAAGACAGTCTGGTGTGGGTGAAAGATTTTTAGTCTAATGAATTTGTAGCTGGATTGATTCCATCTGTTTAGCCAGTTTAGTTTGGCTTTCAGTAAACTCAGGTGTAGTTTGGTTGGAATGAAGACCCACATCAGCCCTTTCTGGGAAAGATCGGGCTGCTCTGGTGTAAATAATCATGAAGTAAAGACAGCTATGACGTTTCTGGTTGTAGAAAATGGCCAAATTGGAGAAAACATAAAACTGGTGATTTACCCTACACAACCCCTTATAGGTATTTTGATGTTTCATTGAGGGTTGCCTGTTAATGCTAATGGCTAATATCAAGTTTGCTATATTTCCTTCTGCCTTTTCAAACAATTCCTACTTTTGGATTTTGGACATTGCTCAAACATAAGCACACTGACATCCTTTTGTTTTATTACATATTAATCAAAGAAATTAGCTACGTGTTTAATTAGTTTTTTCTTTAATAATACTAATTATTAATAAGTCCCTTGACCATATTCTCTAAAGAGACAGAAACTTTTGAATGTTATTTGGTGGGTAGAATTGTAAATGTTCGGACAATAAGCAGCATTAGCACCTAGCATAAGAAAAAGAAGACAATGTCCTGTAGTTACGACCTGCTGCCTGTAGATGGCGGACAAAGTGCACTAATACCAACAACACAATGAACTCTGAAAATAAAATATATGTAACCATTATTTCCTCATTTTTTTGAGGCAATAAAAACTGCAATAGTCTCAATATGATAAAATGAATATCAAAGTCAGAAAATTATATTATCAAAAAATGGATGTTGGCAAATTTCACTTAGTGCTTATTTACATCATTCCACAGCACCAAAAGTGTACAAACAGAAATATGAATTTGCAATTTACACCACATAAAGGGATTTGCACACTTTAGGAAATATTTTCTTGAAATGTATTGGTGTCACAATAATGACATAAAGTTCTTATTGGGGTATTAGGTTGCACGGTATGTACAAACACACACACCGAGCCTCTTTAAACTGATTAATGACATCCAGCTGCAACCCTGCACATCAACCTCAGAAGCCCCAATATGGGGAAATGAGGCACTTGCTGGCTGGAAGTTTTGACAAATAGGGAAATGGCAGTTGGTGAAGAAAAATGATAGATAGGTTTAGAATGTTCTATATATATACACACACATCCCACAGATGCTTGAATGGATTGAAATCTGGAGAATTTGGAGGCCAAGTCGGCACCTCAAACTCGTTGTTGTGCTCCTCAAACTATTCCTGAACCATTTTTGATTTGTGGCAGGGTGCATTATCCTGCTAAAAAAGGCCACAGCCATCAGGGAATACCGTTTCCATGGAAGGGTGTACAGTACATGGTAGGTGTCAAAGTAACAACCACATGGATGGCATGACACAAAGTTGCCCAAAGCATCTATTGGTTGCTATTTGACCCTGTCGCCAGTTCACTACTTTTCCTTCCTTGGACCACTTTTGATAGATACTGACCACTGCAGACTGGGAACCCTGGACCGTCTTGCCATCACAATATGCCACTTGTCAAACTCACTCAAATCTTTACACTTGCCCATTATTTATCTTTATGAGATACTGCTTCATAAGACTTTCTTCTGTAATGCTTCAGGAATGGTGCTTTTATTTTGAAGATTGACGTACTTTAACCCAGCAAATCTCATCTTTTTCCACCCAATAAAAGAGGTCTGTTGGGCTGGTTGAGATTTGATAAGAAGCTTGAGAAAATATCACTTGGAAAGTTTCAGAAAAATTTGCAACCCAACACCATCTCAAAATCCACTAAAAACTCTCCCCTCTGAACTGTGGGTTCTGATATCTTTCTATCATTCTAGCAATTTTATTTTATCAAGTCTGAGGTGACGGTGGTGAGGAAAAACTCCTTGAGATGATATGAGGAAGAAACCTCGAGAGGAACCAGACTAATGTCAATATGAATAATGTCCTTTTTACAACCTTTAGTTTATATTCGAGTGGAATTGTGTAACCAAGAGCTCCTGAGGAACTAACAGGTCAGCATCAATTCTGACTTCATTACAGACTTTACACTATTTCCTTCTTGTTGAAGTCTTCAAATGTTCATTAATGAAGACCCGAGAACAAAGATGACCCACGCAATGGCAGAGACTAGAGACATGAGATGCTCCAACCAGGGGTAGGGCATCAGGATAGATCAGGTAGGTCCGTAAAGAAGAATCGTTCACAATGGGAACTAAGAACACTGGAAGCTCTGGAGTGGCATGTTTACTGTAGCTCAACAGAGACAAGTCATCATAGTCAGCATTAAGTTTATCAGCAATTTGCGCTACTGTAGCTCTTTTGTGGAATCAGATCAGGTCTGCTAGTCTTCACTCATGCATCATTGAGCCTTGAGCTCCCATGACCCTCTTGCCATTTCACCAGTCGTACTCACACATGCCCATTTTTCCTGCTTCCAACACATAAACTTCAATAATAATTAACCTTCTTCAGCTCAATTCTCAGTGGTTTTCACGTTATGTCTGACAGAAGAACATTTTGCCTTACAATAATAATTGTCCAGTATATCATATACACACTGTCCCATAACGCTGTGCCTTTTGGCAGAAAAGCATTAGATTTATTTCAGCTTTTTTGTTATAAAACAAGATCTTGACAGGCATGGAGTGTTTTTAATAAAATCCCAATTTGGCAATACAAAATCCAAAACTATTCCTCCACTCTAGAAAAAAACACTCTCCTGTGTTAATTTTTTGTGCTTTCTGCACTTCCCATTTCTGACCACTAGGTGTAATAATAGCTCTGTGGAAGCTAAATGGGACCGTGAGCTCCCTGCTCTGAGATTCTTCAGCATCTAGAAGCGTGAGAAAATAAACTGGAAATCAGATTATATCTGTCAAATAACATCCTTTTTTACTTTTGACCGCTCACAAGAAGCAATTAATTAGTTATATATATATATATATATATATATATATATATATATATATATATATATATATATATATATATATATATATATATATATATATATAAATACAGTCAAAGAGACAGACAGACAGATTGTATTTTGTATGAACATTAACTACAAATCGCAGTATCAAACCATCACTGCACAATATGTAAGTAACAGTAGCTGCATAAAAGGGGATTAAATAAAATAAAATCTAAAAAATCTAAAATTAAATGATAGTAAAATTAAGTACACTATAAAGGTTTTTGCATAATAAGAAGTACACTGAATGGCATTAGAGCATTACTGTTAAATGGTGTTTGTTAAATGATGCAGTAATGAGTTTTATGTACATTAAATGGTGGTAGGTAAAGACTGCTTTTAATTCATGCATGTAGGTGTGTGGTGGAATTTAAACAGATATAACAAAATGTTGTGCTATCATCGTTCACTGTCTTTTTAATTTGTCTACGTGGCTTACTTCCATTACAACAATTAATAAGGACTATGAGCCCTAAACGCTAATCCTCCAAAGCTCTAGAGACTCTGGTTTGCCTCAACAGTGATTGCCTTCGGTAAACAAGTGCACAATCAATCATTGTGCACTCACAGAAAAGAACACGGCCTAATCAGGACAGTTAGAGCTCGTTTTTTGCGCATGGGCAAAGCCCACTGGGGTGCACTTGCGGAGAGTGCTGAAGATTTACGCATTAGCGGGATCACTGCCAGGATACACTGGGAGCAGAAACAGTAATGGTTTGTTATTATGACCTTTTCGCGTTTCCATTAGTCCTGGTCTTATTTAGCAGTGAGAGCTGCAGCGTTCACTGAATTTGATTTAGCCATGTGTACATTGACCAAAAGAGAAATTAGCCAGCCTGGGTTCCTTTACACAAATGGCACGACTTCAACCTTTGCCGCCGCTTTAGTGTAAATACGGAGGTTTTAATGGCCAGCACTGTAGCTTCCATTAAAGGAAGCTCTTTTGTTGTTTAACGAGCAGGTCGACTGAGGCGAGTGTCAGTTAGACCGACTCTCAGATGTCCGTCTACTGTTTAGGGAAACGGCGCGCGCAGTTACACAAATACACTGCGTTACATAGCGCAAAAGAACTTGTTAGTGTTTCTAGGTCGAGTAAATACTTAGCCTATTACTTAGTACTTACTATTATACTTAGTATGATAATGTTATTCTGTAACACGTTGATTTATCATTCAAATGGTTGAAATGCGCGCACTTTCCGCACTTTACGCACCAATAATGAAATATTAAAATCAATTTACATGAATCGATATTTATTTGTTAATGAATGAATTAATTTATTATATTATATTATATTACATTATATTTTATTATATTATATTATTCATTTATTTCATTATTTTGAAAACAAGTGAAAATAATGAAATAAATCATTAAAAAAGTTTTTTCAGTATTTATCCTTGCTCTTTCATTGCAGGCAAGCTGCTTACCCACTGCCCTTAAGAACTTGTCAACTTTAGGAAATATAAAGTAAAAGCAATGGACTCGAAATTATGCAGGGATATTTGAATACGTACATGTACTACACTACTCCCTCTTTAAAAACGTTCAAATGACTTACTTCAAAAACTAGAGTTTTACATATCCACTGTCAGAATTCAGAACTTACAGAGTTGTGGTGGATTATAGAGGGATCACAGAATGTGAAACAGATGTGAAAGAATAAGGACGAACAAACATAACTAAAAATACGAGAGAATCAGAGATAGCAGAATTTGGTAAAAATTCTAAAATAAATAAATAAATAAAATACAGATGGAAGCAAGGAAGATTAAACAGAAGCAACTATTCAGTAAGGAAGGATAACATACACATAACATAGCATCTTACGCACTGTGCATTATGTTTATGCTCAAAAAAGCTTTCTGTAATTGTCGTATGATAGTCTATTTTTATTATTATTATTATTATTATTATTATTATTATTATTATTATTATTATTATTATTATTATTATTACATTCTCGTTCTATGTTAAACTTCATAGCCTATTGCCATCAGCTTACACACTTATAGAAAACATGCTTACATGCCACATGGGCGCATTGGTGGGCTTGGTGAAATAAGCGACCTACATTCATATAAAGACAAAACGAAATATACATTAATCTTTAGAATTCGTTAGATCGTAATTTTGCGTAAGATTTTGTTAAATGGTTTAACAGCCCATTAGCGGTTTTACGCAAAACCAAAAGGAAAATCCAGATGGCATCTGTAGGGAGTTGATGTATGCTACATAATCGAGATAGAATGTTGATATTGGGATTTTTTGCACGTAGCTGTATTATGAAAAAAAAAGGCTCACATGTATTGGATGTAGTTAAAGACTGAAAACAAGATGTCTGGTGCAGAAATATAAATAGTCAGTTTCAGCAATATTAACTGACTTTATCTTCACTTTTAACATAAGCACGAGTAATTAAATGTAATTGCCATATGGATTTATTTTGTGTCTTAAGAGCACTGAGCATATTATAACGAATAAATAATAATAATAAAAAAACGGTTTAAAATGCATTCAGACGCATACTGTCCAGATTGTAAACATACTGGAATAGAAATACAAACATGGTATAAACAGAATCAGGTGCTAGAGAACAATGTGTCACAAAATCAACCCAAAAAAAAAATTCAATAGCATTTTTTATAATGTTTGTTTATTTGTTTGATTGGTTGGTTACCTGACTAAATGCCAAAATATGAATAAAATGACTCAAATTAGTTGAAGTTTTATTTCAGGGCTACATGCTTTCTGTGCTACAGTAATAAAATTAACGTGCGTGTTTCGGCATGCTAAGGCACTTCTTCTACATCCTTTTCCATGGATTGTTTTGACTGTAAGATCCAGGGTAAACATTACATTTCATCTCTAAATTTAAACCGGAAAAGTGTCACTCTGAAGCGTTGTGGTAAGAGCTAGTCAGGGTCATAGACCTTTCCGGCATAATAAATCAGCCATAATGAACGCCTCAAAAGGAAGATAGAAGCAGAGTGACGCATTTGTTAAAACATCTCATGAATAACTGGTAATCTTATTTTAAATCTGACGTGCACGTAGGATGCGTAATAACCAGCATGTATGGCATGAATCGGATCACTTTCATTCACATCACAGTAAATCACAGTAAAAGAATCATTTCAATGGTTATTTAATATGATTTTGAAACAGAATAATGTTTTATGTACGTAAATGATGTATCAGTAACAACAACAACGACGATGATGATGATGATGATGATGATGATAAAAGAATAATAATAAATTTATATAATAATAATAATAATAATAATAATAATAATAATAATAATAATAAATAAAATAAAAAATATAATAATAATAATAATAATAATAATAATAATAATAATAATAATTCAATAGATTTCCATCGAGCACATAATAGAGAGTGATGGGTTGCACTAGGGTTGTAGCCTACATATGGATGAAGTATCGCTTCTGATGTTAATTGTGTTTTCGTTTTAGTGGAGAATAGATTTCCTTTGTTTATTATAAGCATAGAGACGGATTTGCGTCACCATGCAACTTGCAGGTTGAGATAAAGTTGCACAAATATTGAAAAAAGGAAGTGCTAACAGTCATTATAAAGTCCCCCCTCCTCGCTCCGGAGGAAATATGGACCTCCGCTGTACCCTAAAATACTGACATCTTCTATTTTGGGATAAATCTAGCAGGAATATCCGCTCATTTAGGCTTGAATCAGAGCCCTTAAAAACAGGATGGCCTGCATCGAGAAACTCCTGTTTTCTAATCTCACTGGGCCAACAAGGAACCGAGTGCTAAAAAAGATTTTCTTCTAGTCAATAACCAAGCATTTGAATTTATTGGTGAGTTTTGATCATATCACTTTACATTATTACGTTTTATTACGTCATAATAAGTCAGATGATGGTCAAGTTTGTTAAGAACATAACAAACAACACATAAAGTAAGGTGATGTCGTTACTTCGTACACACACACACACACACACACACACAAAATGACTGTATAGATTATATATATATATATATATATATATATATATATATATATATATATATATATATATATATATATATATATATATATATATATATATAATGCCATTGGTTATGTACTATGTCACTGATTAAAGGAAATGAGTAACCCAAGAAATAACATAATGCAACAGCAGAGGGTTGTATCACATTAGAATTCGAGGTCCCTCGATAGAAATCGATAGCAATGATGAAATCCGGTGGTAATTCTGATGGCAACACTTACTGCCTTCATCAGCTGTATTTCTTTCCCAGGCCTTAACTAAAGCATTAAGGGGAAGTGGAAGGCTTTCTGAATCTCCATTGGCCAAGACTGAACCAATCAGCATCTCTGAAGAAACTTCTGCGTAGAACTTCTTGGACCACATATTGGGATTTCATACTTGTGAACATTTCTGGAGTGTAGAGAAAGCGATGCACGTCATTAAATAAAGCTCTACTTAATTAAGGCTATACTTAATGTCGTGATTTGTTATATACATAAAGATACAGGCGATCTAAAAGAGGAGGATGTATACAGCCGGGCTGAATCCCCTTTACGCGTCAAATTTTAGTCTCTGGTCCGCCTATTGTTCGGGTGGGTTTGCAATGGACACAGTAAAGAAGCCGTCGTTTTGCATTGCTGACATACTACATTTTGGAGACAATGAAAACGTCGCTGGGTCTTCAGCGCTGGTCACACATATGGGAGCAAGGGCTCAAGTTCATTCCACGGCGTCTCCGCTTCGTCCATCTCCGTTAGCGCCGGACGCAGCCGTGTTCGGTGGAAGAGTGAGTGCAGCGTCTGCCTACCACAGACATGGAATACACTTGACCTCTGTGGCCAGAACAACATTCTTTTCTCAATCAGTACCTCCACTTTCTAGCAAAGATCTCAAGTTCGGCATCGATCGGATATTGTCTGCAGAATTCGAACCAAAATCAAAAGAATCGTCATCATTACGAGGTAAACACCAAATTACGCAAAGATTTCTTTATTTTTATAGTATCAACAAATATTATGATAAATGCCCAATAATGCATAGGCATATTAATGTAAAATGCGGTGTTAAATAGAGGGGTGCTCACGTTTGGGTTCAATTCTAATCAGTCTTATAAGTCACCAAAACTCAGAACGTTGCTGGAGAACTTTTCTTAAACACTTTTGTTGTCTGTAGAATAAACCCAAAAAAATGAGTCCCAAAAGATATGTAAAGATTTATTATTATACATTTGACCTTGCTTATAAAATAACTATATATATATCACATAACTGTGTTTTCTGCATACAGATCACACGTCTGTTGTTAGCTCGAATCGCCAGTCAGTGTCCGTGCAGCCGAACGCAAGTCAGTACTTCGTCTCCATAGACCCGGGGATGAGCGACGCATCCTCCATTATAAGTTCCTCCAGACAATCAGGGCATCAGTATCAGGACACTTTCCCAGGTAGTGTGGCACTCCCCTGTCAATTCTCAGTACTAATACTTTGCACTGTTAAAGCAAGAAATATCATCTAGGATATATGTAGCTGTGGCATCACCTATACGACGGTATAGATCGTTTCCATGTACATAATATAGCCTATTATAATGTATATGTATATAAAAATATAAATTACATAGCCTATATATTTGAAAACTGATGCAATGCAAGCAACCATATATGCTGTTTGACTCTATACAGGGCCCTATGCAGTTCTCACCAAAGACACAATGCCACAGACATACAAAAGAAAAAGGTCCTGGTCCAGAGCCGTGTTCTCCAACCTACAAAGGAAGGGTCTTGAAAAACGCTTTGAAATTCAGAAATACGTCACTAAACCAGACAGAAAACAACTTGCTGCGATGCTGGGCCTTACGGACGCTCAGGTAGGATGGTGTTTAAAAAAAATGTGTGTGTGTGTGTGTGTGTGTGTGTGTGTGTGTGTGTGCGCGCTTGCGCTTGCGCTACAGGAGACACAGGAAGCACACGATGCGCAGATAAAATAAAAATACTGAAAAGCGTTTGCTTCTCAGTTGCGAAACACATATTCATGAGGAAATGAAAGTCAATTATAACGACTTTTGTAAATGATGAAAGGTCATAGAAGATAACCGAGTCTCTGTTAAATGTTAAGTGTTATAATTAAACATTAATACAGCACATAGTGTGGAATTTCAGTACAAACACTGATAATTATGTCATGTTTTACGCAACGTCTCCATGTTGGAGACGTGCAGCGCGGAATATAGTATATTATTTAAATTGCAAAGCTTTACAATTGATTGTTATTTCCATTTGGAGAAATTTATTTAACAATATCCTTATCTCCAGGTCAAAGTGTGGTTTCAGAACCGTCGAATGAAATGGAGACATTCCAAGGAGGCCCAAGCGCAAAAGGACAAAGAGAAGGAACAGTCAGATAAAGCCGAGACCGAGTCCGAGCCGAAAGCGCGTGACGAGTCAGAATGCGATACCGAGCAAAGCGATTCCGACTTCGAAGATGAAGCAGAACAGAAAAGAGATACGAATATTTCAGAACCCAGTAAACATAGCGTTATCATCACCGGGCCTGTAGGCACAGACATCATACCTGCAACAAATACCGTGACAGAGACGACAGCATCCTCACAAACACCGTTTTGAACTTTGATGGAAAAATCACAGATCGTGAATCAAATAACCACTAAGATCCACTCAAACCCAATAAGCGTTTTAAACGCGGTTCAGCCAGTAAGTTGGTCCTGGTCAGTCGTACCTGGGACACTTGAAAAGTAAATCTATCCGGTGATGTCACTGACTTGTTCCTGTATAAGGGGAAATTTCAATCTTGTGAATATTTTTCATCTTGTGAATTTGATCATTGTGAATATTCATCTGAACCACTTTTTGTTCGCCTTATGACCTCTGGGAATTTACTCAATGTAAATGTTATCTTAAAAGTTCATGAACCTGACTGTATTATATTTTCTTAGTAGGTATTTGCACTGAAGATGTAAATAAAAGTTTAGTTTTTTTCTTACTTGATACCTGGCTTTAAATAATTTATGTGCATTATTATTATTATTATTATTATTATTATTATTATTATTATTATTATTAGTAGTAGTAGTAGTAGTAGTAGTAGTATTAAGTGAAGTGAATGTCACAGAGAATTTTTGGAATGTTATTAAAGGAAGATACATTTTTAGAAATACTCCATTCAGAAAGCTCTGGTTTTACCTGCAGAAAGAGAAGAAAGTGAGACATCAGTATCAACAAAAGAACTGTAACAAATCCTCTGAGTTGCTTTGAACAACCTACCATCTAATTTGCTTATAAAAGTGCTTGGTGATGAACGATAGAGAATTTGTTTTTAGAATGCTATCGCAAAAAAGCCAACATGTCTTCACAGTGAATACAGATTTGATTTTGTTTTTATTTTGTTATATAGACATTTACATTCTGTTGTTCTAAAAGTACAGATTGTCTTTACATGTGACCTTATATATACATACATATATATACATACATATATATATATATGTATGTATATATATGTATGTATATATAAGGTCATAAGTGCATGATAAGATTAAAAGTGAGTATTGTAGTTTTTGGCCTGGACGACCCTTTTGCTCTGAGAAATGTTAGTTGAGAAAATTTGGCATCTAACAATAAACAGAGAGTGACCAGCTAAGATTTATAGTTTGTGTACATTTACTGGCTCCAGATATCAGCAACAGAAATGAATCCAGGCTCAGATTCGCAAATGAAAGCGGAGTCCATAAATGGACTCCGTTTGACTCTGTGACAATCACCAAAGACAGGTCATAATGTTGTAGCTGTGTATACAGTTAGGTCCAATGTTGTTTAATGTCACTTTCCATAAAACAGCCTGTTTGTGAATAAGTAAACTGTAATACACAGTCATATTATATGAAATAAATACAAATTAGAATTGCTAAGAGATGGGACATATAGATAAATGAATATATATGAGCATGTGCAGGCATATATATTTATACACACGTGCATGTGTGTGTGTATGTGTGTGTGTATGTGTGAGACTGCATATGTCCCTTTGCAGTTCTCCTTTGTAGTTATCTTTATTGTATTGATAAACAGTCTAATAGTTCAATGACTATCATGAATCTCCCTGACCTTGTATAATCTATTTTCCAGAGTTGGCTGTGAACCCAATTAGTGTATGTAAAACTAAACATATTCTCAATGATAACTGTAAATTTGTAACATTTTTGACAATAATGAAATCAAGACATTCAAAATGAGATTACATTTTCAATAGGATGACATTCTCTCTCTCACTCTCTCTCTCTGGGAGTGTGTGCATGTCTGTCTGTCTATTCGTCATGGGTGTAGGTGAGTCGTTAAAGTTGGCAGGAACCCATTACAGAGAGATTATACTGAGCTTACATAAATTATTTGAAAAACCAACACCTTCAGCTCTAACAACAACCTATCCATCAAGTAATTTCAATAAGAACAGGTAATATATTTGCTTCTGGACAACACATCTGAAGCACATATAAACATAAGCAACACACGGACACATACCGTACCGGCTGACCTACAGACATACATATTCTAACAGCTGCCTCAGTAAATGAATCCACACAGCTGAATAAAATGCATTCTCACACTAGTATATTTGGACTCAATAAAGTCAAATAAAAGAAAGGTTCGAGTTAGATAGCAAAAATCTATGGGACTGATTTGTATATTCTTTTAGTAGTGATTGGTACTGTAGATGGACTCTAACCTAATAGACTGAGCCAAATCTATACCTGTTTTACCCTCCATTAAATGCCTACCTGAACGCAGGGGCATTTTAGATAGTGTGAACTTTGTTAGGAACATATACTTACCACTCCTAATGAAATCTAATCTATGCTGTGCGTAAGAAATGCGAGTTTTTAAGTGTAAACAAGGAAGTTTATTCTAAGTGAACCTTCTAAAACTAAAAACTGCATTATATTACTTGAGATACACTATACAGTTTGTTTCCACTAAAAAGACAGAATGAAATTGGCTAACCATGTGTGTAAAACAATGTAACAACGTCTTGCACATTTGGGCCACGCATGAGTGTTTTTCCATTCACCTCACTAAATTGCTATGAGCATCTTAGGAATAGCACAAAGCATAAAGAGTGATGGAGAACATCTCTATAAAGGAGAGCTCTGTTGGGGAAACGGTTTCTTTCGTGAATGACTTCACCAAAGATCACCAGAAGCACACTCTACCATAGGGTCTACTTTTTTCTTCTCCGGAAAGAGGGATGACCTCTTGAGATCACCAGTTTTTCCGCTTAAGGCCACATATTGAATTCCACTTCAGCGTTTACATTTCCCACCCCCACTCCCTACCTGCCCCCTTTCCATTCAGTGCACTGACACTTTGTACATAAAAAGCCACGATGTATTTTACTGGCTTAATGCTACAAGCATGCAATGGCACATCATTATTATACGACTAACAAATCGCATTCCTTCTCTTATAGATGATAATGCTGAATTATGTTTTAGCAACCTGCAATTAACGCTGAATCATTTTCCGTGGAAAATGTGTTCTAAAGCCATTTTATCAGTGAATGCCTTGTACTATTTCCTGCCTTTCTAATACTCCCATAACTGATATAGTCAGCAGGTGAGTCTTACATTATTATCCCTTATACAGCTATGGGCTGCAAACCTAAAATAACAATACCACACGAATGCTTAGAATTGTATTATAGATTCCGATCACTGAAGTGCCTTAAAACTTTTTTTAATGGTCAGAATGGGAGAAAGTCTATCTGTTTATATTTAGTGCCATTTTCCACCATTAAAGTAGCTTTTTGAGTGGCCCTGTAACCCAAGCAGGACAATGAAGGAGCTGAACAGCTTAACAGATTTCCTGTCTAAACTTAAACATTTTGAAAAAGCAGCTGCTTCAAATAAATTACTACACTGTGTGTTTTGCTTCAAAACACATAAGGTCATGTATTATCTCATCCAAGTGAATGACTCTGTTAGATTGGAGCATTAAAAAAAAGTAATAAATATAAACTCCTGTTTATACATACATATATATATATATATATATATATATATATATATATATATATATATATATATATATATATATATATATAGAGTCTTCCCTTGCTTTTATTTCAATAACCTGCCAGAATAATGAAATAACACTGACAGTAGAAAACGTTTTCTTGTACTATTTATATTAAATAATAGACGAGATTTTAAGGATCGATACTTTTTGATCGATACAAAAACAGAAAAAGGCTTATTCAGTGTAAATAAAAAAAAATTACAAACCCTAGAATTCAGTACAGTATTAGATTTCTTGCTTGTGGCTTGACCCTTTGAAAATGAAAGTGCAGTAAACTGTTTTACTGCATCACTGCATTTGGCAAGAATGTGTTTAGAAAGTAAATATTTAGTCGAAACATTTCACCATTAGTAGATCAAGTCACATATTTAGTCAGGATTTATAGAAAGTTTGTATTTCTAGTGATGAGATTTTCAACAGTGAGCTATGATAGAGGATAGTCACTGTATATATACTGTATATATATATATATATATATATATATATATATATGTATATATATATATATATATATATAGTATATTGTGGCAGTAATGAAACTGGTCCCAAACTAACTTGATCTACACATGCTCATGTTTGAAAACTGAGCTGCACGAACAGGAACCAGATTCTGAAAAAGTCAGTTTATTGAGTGCTTTCGTAACATAGTTTCCAAGCAACTTAGCTTTGCTTTCTGAAAACCAAGCCGTTGCCAACTAGTAGGGGAAAAAATAAAAAAGAGGCTAAGAGGCATCTATGGTTAACTTTAAGGATGTGTTTCTCTTGGACGACTGTCCGTGCAGCCATAAACCAAGGGAGACATTTTCATACTCTACATTTTTCATGGTTTCGCTCCTAGTTTCCTCCCTTCCTTTCTCACTCCACCTTGGATCCAGTTACCTTCTGCTGCATTGCCTGGTAGACCACAGACGATGGGGCATCAGCTTCTTGTGAAACTCCGTTTGTGAGACCCCCCTACCACATGCTGTGGCCTCCATCTTTGGATGGAGCCTCGTTGTCCTTGGACCACTCTCTGACTGAGTGAACCCAATGAGACTTTACCACCTGAGTGCTGACTGCTGAAGAATCCTTTCATCGCCCACCCCATGTTAAAGTAATGCCTTGTGTGCACACTTAACTATCATTACGGTTTGTTATAGATACTAATCTAAAGGCTCCCAAGGCCTTTCACCCTCATTTTTATGTGGCAATAAACAGCCCATATTTGACATCCTGAATCTTTTGGAAAACTAAGCAGTGGTTTTCAGTTTTGTGGTATATCATCATTTGTGTGAACTGCTTTTAGTTTATTATTAATTTGAGCTTAGTGATCCTCCATATAAGATTTATCGTACGCCCTGTCTGGCTCCACAGCAAATGTATTTGCAGACGTTTACACCAGTGATTACAACCACAGCCCACTGTGATGAAAAAAAAACAAAACAAAAATACTGCCATCAAAGGTGGAACTAAATTACATTTAGTTTGCTTTCTACGTATAATTATTTGTGTATGACTTTTGAATTTAGAGCTGTGTTTATGGTAACTGCAGTGATCTTGCAGTCAAACCACAGACTATCCATGAATTATATTACCTTAGAAATCATTTTATTTTGTGAATATATATAAAAAAACAACTAGAACTAAAACTAGAGCCCTTGAAACTGTCCCTGTGTTTTGCTAAGAGCTAAACAGCTATCTGCATCATCTGTAGCCACATGTCTTTTGCCATAGAAGAAACATTGCTTCCTTGTGTAAGATTTGAGAATTTCATATCCTCATTTTCACTTTATCATGACCTACAGATGATTTTCATTTAAGAAGGGGTGAAGAGGGGTAAAATACAAAAAACAGCGCAAATACGGTCAAATCCTATAAACATAACGGCATACAATCACTATTTATAACAATGCCACTGATCAGAATCATCACTACCTTCTATGACTGTTTGGTATTTAAGCACAAACAACTGCCTCTTGAATATGTGAAGATTTTTTTTTAAATATTTTTAAATGACTTAAATTTAAATAAAATAATTAATCCACATAGCATATTATATGACATTATATGATATTATATAAAGCTCTTGGTTAAAAAGTCCCAAGAATGGATTCTAAGCCACTGATTCATTCCTAGACTGGTCATTTTGTGTGTGTGTGTGTCTGTGTGTGTGTGTGTTTGTGTGTGTGTGTGTACGTGTGTGTGTGTGTGTGTGTGTGTGTGTGTGTGTGTGCTTAACTTTTGACTTTGCTTAAAACATTTCTTAATAAATAACAAACCAATCTGCTAACTGAAGCAAATTCTTTATATGTGTAATTGGTCTCTAAAAGAAAGTTGAACCAGCCACATTGGTCGTCCGTTACCACAGAAACTGCCATCCACATGCAGAGGAAAAGAAGGTGAGTGATTTTTAGAAAGCAGTTTGGTTTCACATCTTCTCACAAATTCCTCATTTGAGAGAGTGAAACACGACGCATGTGAGGATTCGGCTGTGCTGCCGGACAGTAACGTTGTCTGCTTTCTCAAGTTTTTACCAATTCCACTTGTGTCCCTTTAGTATATTAGAGTATTCGTTTTTATTGTACTGAAAAGGTTTAAGAGTAAAGTATTTACAAACACCTAGTTTTCACCCAGTCTTAGTGCCTCATACCCTATGGGTGTGTGAGGTCAGAGTTCACTTCCTCCAGGGTATGTTTAGGAATCGTTGACTCTGTGCAGCTGCACTGATCATCTGTGTGTTGATGACTATAAAACCTACAAAGCATGGCTCTGACCAGCTGCTTCTCTCTGCTTAAGGTACTATTCTTTCTGCCAGGTAACAAGTTTTACATAACTTTGCAATGAGGTGTTTCACCTGTTGAAACGAACCTTTAAATGCGTTTTATTTAAATGCACTTATATACAGGCAGAACAAAAAATAAACAAATATAAATAACACTGCTGTTAGAAACGTGCGAATAGTTTTCTTTCACTCCCTGTGTGCACTCCTCCTTCACACCCACTGCCCTCCATTATCTCTTATTGTCTCTGTCCTCTGACATATGTTTGAGCTCTTACACGCAACATTTATCATCTAATCACTACAACCTCAAGGTCTTGACCTATAGCATGCTGACCATGAACTCTCTTTCTCTTTACTTAGATTAATTCTTACCTCAACTTAGTACAGATTCACTGTTTAAGAACTCAAACGATACGACTAAGGAAGCACTAAGGTTAGTGGCTGCGTTACTGTATTGCTTCGACACTCCAGGTATTTATTTGACAAGGGAGATATTTTAGTGGAATTCCCCTATTCCCACAGACACAGAGCAGCATGTCTGTGGTGTCATATGGGCTGCTTAGATTGCAGGGAGGGTATACTTCCCTGAACCTCTTCTGACCTCTCGCACACACAAACAAACACAAACAGTACTCCTGCTTGTCCCAAATCCAATTAGTTTATCTTGTGTCGGACACACCGATGTACAGAGGCAGCTAGTCTTCACACACCTTTTCATAACAAAGATTTGTAACATTCAAATAAGTGTGAAGGTGCTGTTGTGATTGATCATTAGCTTAAACATACAAGCATCTGGTTTCCATCAGACATAAAGACATGCAACAGTTTCTTTGAGGTTTGTGTTAAGGTCATTAAAAATGTATATTTTATTAGAAAAACATTTAGCTATTACCGAAAATTGACCACAGATAATTCGGATAAATTATGCTAAAATAATTTCGTTAAATATAAATATATGCATGCCTTACATTGTACGCATGATCTTACATGGTGAATGGTGAAGTCAGTAATGTGTGAGATTTCTCTTGGTTTATATGACAGTGACTGTCAAGTCCAGCAATGATTTTACTATATACTTGAATGATGTTACTTTATATCGGTTGTTCAATCATTACTGCAATATGGAATTTCTTTCTTGTTGTTTCTCTAGAAATAATCTGGTGAAGATGGCTGACATTTCTCTTGATTCCCAATCCACCGTAATAAAATAAAAATAGAAAATTGGGCTGCCTTTAATATTTTTTAAAAACTTTGTCTATGCATACATATACTTGCCTATAGAAAGGTAACATTGAATAAATTTGTGATTCCTTTTTATTAGAATGTGTAAATAAATTCATTACAATTGCAGTGCTTTACACTACGAATAAAATGATGTTCATTGTATCTCTAGTTCAGATTAATTCATTTACTTTGCAATAATAAAGATGCAGAAGTAAAAATGCACAAAAATCTGGAACTCAGAAATGTAGAACTAGGATGAAGATTAGTGCTGCAAAATGCAACGTAGACATCAAATAATTATAATAAATAGAAAAGTATCAATAACAATAATAATAATAATAATAATAATAATAATAATTATTATTATTATTATTATTATTATTATTATTATTATTGTTTATTGCATTTTTAACATTAATAAATTTTTTACAATTAAGCATGTCAATGCATAAATTATTATTATTATTATTGTTATTATTATTATTATTCGATTATTATTGTTATTTAATATAACAACAACAACAACAACAACAACAACAACAATAATAATAATAATAATAATAATAATAATAATAATAATAATAATAATTTATCCATTGAAATATTGAAATTTAAATATTATCAACTGAATATTAAAAATAGTATTTTGTGTATTACATTATTTAACTTTGGCTAAACATAGATTTGTGAATGTTCTGTCTTATATGTACCATGAAACTGAAACTTCAGTGAAAAGTCTGTCTTCACACACAGAACCTTATTTGAGTTTTTGGGCTGGGGGTGTGTTGGGTATCAGAGTAGACATGATGGACTTGTCAGCTAAGCCTTTACCTCATAATTCACTAAGGCACTCCATGAGCTACCATGGCCCTAAGTTAGACTTGAACCATAACAGAGATAGACTGCTGTTGATAATGACCAGCCAACAGCAAATGTAATGAAATTCTGTGAAGCCTGGTCAGATATTAATGGAGCTGCTTTAACACTGGTGGACATTTCATTATTAGGACAGATTAAGTGAATGTCTTTATAGCCCATCTTTCAAAACTCTACTGCACAAATATTTTCAGTACATCCAGTTACCAGTTTTGGCCCAGTAACTCCAGAGTTCACCAAAAAACCTCTATCTACTGCATCTGTAGACAGACATTAATAGTTAGTAACTCTGACCTGTTACCTTGTGCTGGTAAACACAATAAAAAAGAACGCTAATCTATACAGTAGCTTTAGATTAGATTAAACACAGGATTAATTCTATATTAAGAAATGATTAAAATGTCGGTCAAAATATTTTAGATTTGTTAAACTCATTATTATTATTACATTATTTATTCTTTCACTATTGTTTAACTATAACCATGTTGTGGATCATCTACAATTAATGAGGCCAGGCGGATGTTAGTCCAAAAACAACTGTCACTGAAAGAAAAAGAAAAGAAGTCTATAACATTTGGCTACATTTTGCTATTACATTAACAGAAATGTTTTGAATGAAGATTAACATTAAACATTGTACATGGGGGAGGTAGGAAAGGTAGTTTACATTCTCAACAGAGTAGTCTTGATAACAGGCCAAGAGAAATATGAGCCGTTTAAAATGTGTGCATTAACATTATTTATTGTTCTCCTACTCTGCTCGAGTACTCTTCACAGTTGCCCTTTTTCAGGCCCTGAGACAAATGACAGGTCCCACTTCAAGAACGGATGGGAGTGAAAAATCATTCACAGTTGGTAATCGCTTAAAACAGCACTATATTTACAGACTAATAAGTGCAAAGCGTTCCAGGCCATTCCCTCCCTCTGACTGGGATTCGGGATTTTGGAGAAAAAAAAAATCTCAGAGATTTACGTCAATTTTGGAAAAGCTTTCATTTGGAATAAGGCGCTGGTTGTTGAGGAGGAGGAGGAGGAGGAGGAAAGGAAACAAAGGGAGGTTGAGGTGGGTGATTTGCGTATGTTTTGAAGTCTCCCACACATTTTAAGCAATTTATGTACAAATGGAATGACCCTGGAATTAATGAGCTTCAGCACAGATGAGGTCAAATCAGCTTTTCTTTTGAACACCACTCTTCCTCTGTGTCTATTCTCTGACCCTCGCCGTCGCTCAAAATTCCACGATAAAAGACTGGAAAAGAACGTCAAAAATCTTGCCATCTCATTGACACTTTCTGCCAATTCATTGGGGCATATTTTACTGTGAGCATTCCGAGTGGCTATAAACAGAACTTGATGAATGACTAAGGGGTAGACTGAGAAGCCAAGGGTCACTTTCTTTACTCCAAATTGCAGACTGCCTTGTTGATGTTATACACATTTCTCTCTCCAGGGTTTTTTTTTTTTTCTCTTCAGTAGTGTAAATCTTATCTATTGTATGTGTATATTATCTAAACAGTGCCATGTTACTAAATAAACCCATTTCTTTAATTGCATACAAAATCACAAACTTTGACACTGACGAACTAATGCAGAAGATATAAAATAAATCTTTTATTTTTTTAAATATTTGGAAGAATTTGGAGTACCAACAATGCGCAAGTCTTAATTTACCCAATGAACTGTAATGAAGCTTTTATGTATCGTATAAATTATTATAAAACGCATTAGACCGTACAAAACTAAATCAAACCAATATTTGCTGTGATCACCATTTAGAATCATTCTTTAGTTTTTGTAGTTTAATATGTAGTTTATTTTGTAGTGCATTATTATTATCTGTACTAATCTGTAGTTTATTTTGTAGTACATAATGTAGGGAGATTAAATACTATTTATGCTATGATTATAATTTAAAATAGAATGAAAATAGGGGTGGCCTGTGGGGATCATTGTCTTCTCCCAGCTCCATGGTCCCTGGTTTGAACCTAAGCTTGGTTTATGGTTGGGAACGCTAAATTATGTCAAAGTATGAGTTAGTGTGTAAATTGAAATGAGTGCATGAACAGTGCCATGAATTGGACTGGCATCCCAACCCGGGTTGAAATCTTTAAAGCACCAAAGCTTTACCGGTTTAGCTCTAAATTCCCATTGACCCTGATAAGGATAAGTTCGTTAATGAAGATGAATTAATGTATGAATTTATGACTGAGTAAATGTGTAAAACTGAAGGAAACCCAAATGTAGGCCAGGTTGTTTTTCATATACTTATCAAATCTTTGCTTACGTACGAATGACACAATATAAATGTTGTTTCCAGGTGTTTCAAAATATTAGCCTCCTTTGCTAACTTAGCTAGCACTAAATTGGCACTGGCTGATGGTGAATAGTTTTATTGAATGCTATGGTTTACATCAGTCTTTATTTAAATGGATATACAGTATATTAACTAAGGGCCAACGATATATTTTTATGTTTTTTAATATATACTGTATATATACTGGCAAAAATATTGTTCAATATTAATTACACAGCACATCTCAAACTCCATGCATGTTTGTTCTTGCAAGGTTTCTTGCCAAGAATGTACTGTACTTACCTTGTCCATTCTTTGTGTTCTTGGTGTTGAAATACACCCCATGTGAAATGGCACACAGACAGAAATCTAAGCTCAAGATTGAACAAGGGACCCTGGAGCTAAGATGCAACACTGCTACCCACTGCATAATGGTGCCACCATGGGGGGAGCAATAAATTGATAAATTGTCTGTGAAACTGGACTTATAATGCAGTCATGAAGTCATTTAGCCACAGTTGAAGAACTTCCTTGGGTCTACCTGATGATGGAAATTCCCCACCATTTAACCATATTTTGTAATTCATCATGAACCATGATGCAGGTGAGATGTTACTTGAAGTGTAAACATGTCAGCATGGTGTTAGATGGTATTGCAGACCTACTGTTCAGTTATAGTTATAGTCCCATTTTAATTAAATGGAGTCCTTTTCAGAATCTGTGACATTCTTTGAAGGCAATTGTCTTTGGAGACCTTTGCTTTTTAGTTCCAGGTGGATCCTGACCTTACAATCAGTTTTTCCCCCACAACCATAAACCTACTGAACTCATGGAGAGACATGGATGTCTCGCTAATACTTCAGTGTCTGTCATCACCTTGCAGTTCTGCTCCAATCTGTACGTTCTGTCACATCTTTTCTACATAATTATATAATTATAAATGTATATAACTTTAAATGTATTGCTTACACTAGTTTACCTCTATGTATGTATACTATCAGTATATATGCTGTATATCATCTTGATTACTGTTGTACATACAATGTACATTATGCACACCTACTGTACAGACTTAATAATATTTCTTTTGAAACATATTGTATATACAACTAGCACATATTCTTATGCACATACTATCTGCCATAGCTTTATTTATTAGTTGTATCTACCTGTAGCTGTACCTAAACATCTACATGGACTTGTTCATTTGCACAGTTTCTACTATTTGCATGTCTGGTAGATGCTAAACTGAATTTTGTTGCACTGTACCTGTACTATGCAATGACAATAAAGTTATCTATCTATCAATAAAGTATCTATCTATCTATCTATCTATCTATCTATCTATCTATCTATCTATCTATCTATCTATCTATCTATCTACAATGCTTTTTATAGCTATTGTTAGCTATGTTTGTCTTTTCAAATGCTTTGCTAATCTTAGCAGTGAGTTAAAATGTCAGTTTAATAATGAATTTTAATGACTATTAACTATTAATTAAACCACAGGAAAAAAAAACAATGTTAATTACTATACTGAACCAGAGAATAAAGTTGAATAAATAACCAGTACATTAGTGGAAAAAGAGACTAGTATTAGCATGGTGATGGTTTTAGATAAACATACCCTTCACCCTAAACATAAATGTCACATATACATAAGCTGCTTTGAAATTGTAAATATTTTAATAGGAATAAACAGCATGTATTTTCTGATAAATAAACTCTTCATGACTCCATCTTTGGACAAGATATAGACATTTACTAACATGCCTCGTCTATATGTGCTTGTTGTAGTTAGATGGATAACATTTATTTTATATTAAATGCAATTAATAAAATATATGTGGCAGCTTGACCAAAAAGCCATCTTTATTAGATTTTATGTTTATTGCTATTCTAAAATGTTTGACAACCCAAGATTTTGGAACCATTAAAAATGATCCTGTAAAAGCAGGAAAAGAAAAAAAAAAGTTCACAGTTCTGCTTTAACTGTTGCTGCTTTTGCTGACTGTTTTCTATGCCCTCCTCCATCCACAAGCTTTAAATATACATTAAGCATGTTTCCCCTTAAATTAATATTTGAGTCAAGGTAATTGTTAAGTGTCACTTTTACACTATGGAAAATTATGATATAATGCACATTAATCTGCCTGTCTAATAGAGTAATAATGGTTCATGCCAAATTATGTGAATTTTATTAATCTATGTTCCGATAATTAGTGTTTTACTATGAGAAGGAAAATAATGACAACATTTTCCACTAGGACCTTTAAACTAATACATTTCACCAACGAATAAAAGCTCCACCTTTCAAATCTTTTATATAATACTGGTGCATTTTATCATTTTGTCACATATTTTGTCACAGTCTCACTTTTAGAACTAATATATAAATCCGTTTTACCTAATTACGGGTTCTTAATTTAGCAAAACTGCTGTAGTGACATTTATAGTATTTTGACCAGAAATTGAATTGAAAAAAAAATCCTGCAAATGAATAAAGCCTATAATGATGAAGGAACGAGAAAGAGAGTTAGGCTCTTAGCATATATGACATCTTACAGACATTTCCTAATCTAGGCAGTATTTTATCTTATTTGCATGAGAGCTCTCTGAGCAGTGTTTAAGTTGATTTATGGGTTAATCAGTGTGGCAGATGTCTATATAAATCTGAACCTTCTGCCATTAAAGCCATTACATTTTTCAGCCACTTTCAAAAATAAGCTACAAGATGATGTCAGTGAGGTGCTCTGAGATTAAGCAGTTCTGCAAAGTTCTTCGCTGATGTTTCCAAGGGAACACCTTGATGGCTATAATTACTGTCATGTTAGAAGAGCGATGAGAGATACCAGAGGTCCAAATAAAATGTAAAATGGTTTTGATATAATAGATGTGTATCTCTTTGTTTATAAATTCCCCAGACCATCTGCTGCTCATCTCAAGGGCTGAGTGGGGCTTTACTTGGCTTTGTTTGCTTAAGTATTTCAGTCTGGACCACTGTTGCAGTGTGAAGGGTTGTAATTAGAGAAGTGAACATCACCTACATTTTACTGTTACTGAGATTCACTCCAATAACTAGACAGACTTAACACATGTCAAGCTTGTTATGTATGATGTGTCCCTGCCCACCCATTAGGCCTATAGTTAACCGCGTACAGTATATACCCCATCATGGCAGAATGGAAGGAAAGTTAGGGATTTGGCGGACATGGGGCATGTCTCTGTGTTAAAAATACCGTGCTTTAATCTTCACATATTGACTTTTGGATTGCTCTAAGCTAAGTTGCTTAAAATACTTTCAATAAAAATAACATAGCTAGCTTGTATATTATTTCAATTGCATTGGTTGAATACATTTTTGTTCCTTCTTCATGAAAAGCAATGCTATTGTATATCTTGAATATATATCCTAATATTCAAGTTTATTTACTTAGATAAAGTGACAAAATACATGACAACCTCCACAGGTTTTACATTCTATATATACAGTAAATACAACATATGTCTATAATAGATAGATAGATGGCTTTCTAGCCTTCTACACAGTTCTTTTACACTTCTAAATAATTGCATGTGTTCCCTAGCCCTGAGTCCCGTAACAGTACTTTGTTTAAAATTTTCCAAGCTTCTCCCTTTATTGCTTCATGGAACAGTGTCCAATAAAAAAAGGAAATCTAGTAACACAGTTTGTGTTACACAGTAAATTATGTCATATATAACCAGAGCCTGTAAAGGAAAAGGTAAAGTACTTTAACTCTAATTAATAATAGAAGTAATTTGTGTTGTATGTGTAGTTTTACTGTATATTTGTGTGTTTGGAGCCTATGGTCTTGGATAGGGCCTGAAAAACCCATGGAGCAGCTCTGCTATTACAATTCCTGCATACAGTATGATTTATTGCCTGTCTTCATAAACACCATATTATTTTTAATAAATGCACTCTAATGCTAATTCCCATTACACAGCTCACTAAGCCAGGCATCCAGGAAAAGCAATTTTTTTCTTTGTAGTTGCCAAGTGGGGATGAAAAAAAGGAATCATTTCTTAACTTTCACAAAACATAGATTGGCATGTAGCTATGTTTAAACATGCTTTACAGTGGCATGACACATCTGCTGTAACTGTAGCAAGCACTGCTCATTTCCATGCACCTGCCACATTACAAACGGTGGCCAAGACACAATCTGTATTACAGCAGAATATTTGTTCCTGATAGTTTTAGAATCTTGATCACAGTTTTTTATCATATTGTATTGTACAACATTTTTTTTCTTTTATTCTTCAAGCTTTTCTATTTGTTTTTAACCATAATCTTTAAAATTGCTGATACCTGGATGTCAGGTTCACTGAGATTCCCAGTTTTTCCATCAACCCTCACCAACACTTGTGAATGTGAATTGGGCCCCATGGTCAGTCCCGAAGACCATGACTGTTGTGGCATTTGTATTGGCATGAGCTCACTGTCGAGATGTCAGGTACATTAGCCTGGGCAGAAATGGAGCAGATTCAAGATTGGGGTTAAGGTGAATGCTTGCTCACCTGAGTCCACTAGAGCTGTTGCCTTTCCTTTTTCATTAAACTGGCCAGTAACAAAGCTATGATGCTAAACCTTTGAATGAAGCAATGGTAAAAATTTGGAAAGGCCAGGAAATGTTGCAGCCTGTTTACTGTATTGAGGAATGGCCACTTGCTGACTGTAGACAGTCTGTGAACACCTCTTCTGGTCCAATGATGTACCTCAGAAATGCCACTTGCACACAAGGAAGTGTTCACATTCACAATCTCCCTTGACATAAAGCAGGTGGTCAAAGAGACATGAAAGTACCTGTTTGACATGTTGGGTCTGTTTTGCATGGTTAGGGGAATATGTCAAGGAGTCCTTGGCATAGATGATGACAGATTTCTTCAGAATATCCCACATGTCAGTGAAGCATTGGTGTTGAAGGTCATTTTCCACTTGTACCATTCTTGAATGAAGACCAGGTTAAAGTGCTGTGGAATTTGAGTATTATCGAACACTTTTTCATATCTGTTCAAGGGCTGCTGCTACGGGGTAAGAGCATAGTGGTACTTAAATGTGGCTAGATTTAGACCTTTATAATTGACACATGGCTGTAAGTCACCCCCTTTCATCTCCTTGAAGAAAAAGCCAGTGGAGGTGGGAAATTTGGAGGAGCTATGTACCCCTATTATATGGCTTCATCAATGCACTCTTTCATGGTTAGGGTTTCTTTGGTTGACAGGAGAAGCTTGATGGCACAATCATATGTGCAGAGAGGTGGGAACTGCCGGTTTAGTGAACAGCTTGCAGAATTTCTGATGGTCATTCTGATGGTCATTTTCTTTCTGCATGGCTTGTTCTTCTGGGATCTCATTGTTGCTTGATGATAGTTTGATGGAGAGTGGGATGACCAACACATGATTTCACACATTCTCCAGCATATCTTAGGGTGTATATAATGGGACACTGTGCTGCTAGGTGTTTGGGACTGCCACAGGTTAAACACTCTAGTGTTCCATGTAGTTTCACTTAATTAAGTAAACTTAATTTGGTCCAGTTTAATAGGTTGTATGGTATGGTTCTTGGAAATGGGGAAAACGTTCCCCCTTGTGATCCTCTAAGTGAATTCTCTAAATGAATATACTTTAATGTTGATTAAATAATTGACTAATACCTGGTCATCACAGCATGCAAGCTCATTGAGAAAATCAGCATTGAGCCCTTGGCAAAAGGTAACTTTAAGTGTTGGGTCACGAGGTAGTTCGGATAAGCGGTAGAAGATGAATGAATGAATGAATGAAGTGTTGTGTCATTCTATCTGCTGCCTGCTGCCAATGTGCATAGTCTGAGTATAAATTCTGTAAAGCTTACATTAAGGTAGAGACACTACTCAGTGTCCTTTTTTCAGGTAAATGGCTGAACACATGTTGGAACAGGAAGCAATCATTTGAGGCTATGTGTTCTCTTCCTTAGGACTATGCAGCAGTGTCCCAGGCCAGTGCTTTTTCAGTAGCCAGGTTTATGAACCGAGTAATCTTCATGCACTCCTGGACCTCATCTTGCCCTGCAAAGTGAACATTGTAACATAAATCCCTTGCATCCAGACTGGTTACCTGAATACTTCTCAGGTCACACTATAAGCATTGAGCTCATCTACAAGATGTGCAGGTCAATCTGCTGCTTGCTGCTGCTCTCCATCAATGCGGCCCTTTGCTGCTAGTGTTCTGTGCAGGGAGACAGGTTTTAATTAAGTGTTGAAATAAATTGTGAGCTGTAATTGGTTTTGATTGGGTATTTTGCACAACTTTGCTGGTCAACTGATCCAGACGTATTGAAAAAAATGCAACAGATTTAAGAAGGCTTACTTCTCATATAAATAAATCTACAGTGTCACAATGATAAATGTCAAGACATTAAAAAGAAGAAATCTCTTTCTCAATGATTTTGGGATACACAATTACACCAACATCAACAACAACTAGACCACTGGTAGGTAAAAAATGGTAGGTATCATAAAACTGTAAAATTTACAGGTGCCTGTGTCTATTACAGTAGGTGTAGCTTAATGGACTATTGTGGCAGATCATTGGTGCAGGAATCATAGGTAATAAACTGCCATATTGATGAACGAAGCTGGATTGGCCGGACATGCAGGCTGTGTGTGAAGGGCTGGTGTTGGAGCATGCACAACAATGTTGTCCAGATAAATCACTAATACTGCTCCATAGATTTTCTGGAAACAACTGGGGGCTCAGCTGAGGCCAAATACTACTCTTGCATAGTGGAATACACTGGCATGTATGACAAATTCAGTAGGATTGGCAAGCTGATTTTGAGCAAGTATGCTTAGTTAATTGCCCCTGAATTACACATGAAAAATAGGCATGGTTGGTATGATTTTTATTTAAAATGAACTGAATATTTGTTCATTGATTGAAAAAAATTTGGCTGATGAGAACCTGTTTAATATTTATTACCAAATATGCAGTACATGCAAATACATGTAAAACTTTTTTGGCTTTCATTCAATTAAAGAGGTCTAAGAAAATTTGTATTGTGTGATTTGCACTGTCATGGGTCAGCACTTTGCACACTACTGGGCCTGATACCAAAAACTACTTTAGCTTAAAGTTATAACATACGCCTGCAACTCCTCCCCCAGAAACCCCGTTATTTCACCTCCATAATATTCTTACCTATTTTTACTTGAGGATATTTTTAGCGTGTGTTCAATAGAGAATCATTTTCTTGGAAAGAGGGTGCCATTTTACCTAGAAGACATTTCCTTAGGCTTCCTGCACCGTTTGGATTTCACAGAATTCCTCTGTGTGCAAATGCACCTCTTGACTTCATTTGCGGTGGACCATAAAAGGGCAACAAACGAAATAACCATTGTAATTTGGCTCTTCTTTTTTCCCCAATTGAATATCTAACTTAATTTACTTTAATTTATGAATTGTTCCGTGTTTTAGATTGTGTCTTTCATGTCATTAAAATGAAAAATCCAGGCGTCACATAATTTTTTTTCATTAACTTCAAATAAATATTCTATTTACACTTGATAATGCAATCTTCTTATAACGTTGGTGATTTAGAGTCCATCCAAGCCATTAAGGTTTACATTAGTGAGTCAGGAGATCAGAAGTTCTTGACAGATAGGAAATTTAAAGAATAACTGTTTTTTTCTTGTAAAAAGTATAGTAAAACGTACAATACAAACTTAGTACAATAAATTTAAATGTAATTAATGTTTAATCTGATTCAGTGTCATACCTAAAATTCCTAAAAAATCGAAATATGGTCACTTTGTTCAAGACTGACTCTTTGGATGCCCTTTGAGCTGAACAAATCCCTAACTGGCAACCTCTAACTGTATCTTCCACTTTATTGATCATATCATACCATTGGTTACTAATATGGGCCACTCAATGTTGTTTAATGGCCACTAAATTACCTAGTAACATTTTTTCTAATGGGGATATCAACCAAAACGTATATTAAAGTCTATTGTGCTGTAAATAATTATAAAAAAGTTTATTTTCATAGGCTATAAAAAATTGGCACTATGTCAACGTGTCTCTGTCTGTGCTTATTTTAATGTACTGACGAATCTATTCAGGATATAATTTTTCTCAGTTCTGTACAAAGCTATTGCGCCTGATAAGTATAAGACGTCCTTTCTTGTGTCTTTCAGCTTTGCATACCACTTTTTATTGACCTCTTTAACATATTTCATTTCTAGTACTTTATTAATAAATGGCGTCCTAATATTTGTTGCTTTCTTGACAAATATTAACGTCTAAGGCATGGGAGGGAAAAAAACCTACATTGTATACTGCCCAGTGCTGGCCAGAAAGAATCTCTAATGACTGTGACTGTTCTCTTTAGAGAGCAATATCTATAAACATTTATTTATTGTAATGACAGACATTTGTGCAGAAGTAGGCCTTAGAGCATGTGACTTCATAAGTCATCTGCACATCAATAAAAATTTAAATTCCAGTTTTCAGGAGTGATGAGAACACTCCCAAAGGGGGCTTCTCTGGGGCTTGGCCCACCATTTTGCCAGTTGGCACTCTTTTTAGAGGTCTGTGTTTTCTGAAATAACAGAGGATCTAAGGCCCATTACTCTATATTTGGAATATTGTAAAGAGGTAAGTGGAAGCCAGTGGAACATTTTGTAAATCTTGAGTCACCCCAAACCACCAAGAGGACGATAAATGTGTTGGTCTCTCCAACAGGATATCCCCTTTGCCTCACTTACCATGGTCATAATGAGAATAACAGAGGGGGCATTATTTTTCCTCAGTAGTTCAGGAAGGTGATAAAGGGCTCTCAGATCCTTTCACATGGTGCAGTGGTATATACACATTAATTCACATAGACACAACTACATCTCTTCTTATTACAGAACATTTTCCCCTTCACTTTACAGTGTAGAGACATAAGTATATATCCATCAAATATTGGGAACTATGTGAGTTAAAGGATTAGTGTCTTTGTAAAAGTGGACATGGGGAAAGGATAACCAGACATAGTTGGCAGCCTCTTTACAACCTAAAATAAAATAATATAATTGAATATTTGCTATACGTCTGTACTTGTCCTTATTTCTTAATTTCCTTTCCTTTTTTTTTTTTTTTTTTTTTGCTAAATGTGGTACAGTTTTGTTTCCTATTTATTTGTATTACTAAATTGTATTGCTTCTGGTAGCATTATTTATTTATTTATTTATTTTTAAATTTGTTGCAAAACACTCATAAATAATAATTTTGCCTATGGGATGTGGGATTATGTTACTTTCTTGGCAAGACTGTTGATGAAATATGTCACTGACCATTTGTTAAAATGATTACCAGACATGACTAAAACGTCTTTGATGCACAAAACTGTCAAGTGATTTCTAAAGCATTTAGTGAACGTTTTGTTCGGTTTCTTGCTCCATACAAGTGCATAAGTAATTATTAAACACCCAGGACAACATGCATTTGTATATTTTAGAAAGATGTTCAGCAAATATCAGTTTGCTTTATGCGGTTATGTCTGTAGAAAATATAATGACGTTATTTACAAGTAATCGTCTTTTTATTTGAATATAGTCTGTAAGCATATCGTGGTCAGTGTAATAGGTTCTTTAGTCCAAGATAACAAAACAGGAAGTAATGACAATGTGTCATTTCCAGACTAAGGAAGTTTGTCATCCATGGTAGTATTAATACAGTTATTTGGAGAACAGATGGAACAATTAATGTGATATAATGTTTATCAGAATTGTAGTGCATACGGCCAGTCTTTGTGACTTTATAAAGTGTCCCACATTCAAATACCGATAGCTATGTGAAGTAATCTAATAATTGTAATAGTGGTTGTTTTTAAAAGGAACCCCCCCCCCCCCCCTTACTTGTAAATCTGTACCAAATTTGAGGAAGTAGTAACCGTTTTTACACAGTGAGAAACTAAGACATAACCAGCTGCCTAATCTAAAATGAGGGGTTTCGGTTCTTGTTAAGAATACCTTGCAACATCATCGACAGCCTGTTAAATGTAAAGAGCATACCATACCATAACAGTTGCAACACAGACACAAACCACAGATGTGTTAATAAATTAATAATATATTTATTTTTATACAAAATTACCCAAAAATGGGAACTGATTGATTTTATCCAATTTGCCAAACCTAAATATACCAATACTAAATATACCAATGTCACATGAGCCCAAGTGGTTAATCTTGTTTTCATCATAGCAGCTAGAAGATAATAAAATGTGATTAAAAAAATACATCTAATTGTGCAGTATTTATAATCGCCTTTGGATTGCAACCATTTGGGCCAACCAAGCAATCTATCTATCCTTATATGATGAAATGCAGGCACTCTCCCCAATAATATTCTTTAAATGCTTTAAATGCAAAAGTGTTTTTGCAGAGAAAACGTCAAGAAAATGTCATTGGAGATAAGAGAACAGTCCTCCTCTGGTTCAGGGCTTATTCGGCTGATCGTAATCAGCTTGCAGTGGTAAATTGTCACTTACTCTTTTCATACTAACGTAAGGTTGGGTGTTCCTCAGCAACATTTATCTGTTAAGCTGAGGAAGCAATAAAAGATCTTTGTGTGATTACTGATTCTGGACTTTTATTTGAAGCACATGTAGATAATATTACAAGGATAATATTTTTTCATCTAAGCAACATTGCTAAGAAAAGAAATATAATGCAGAAATTCTAGACCACATCTTATCCACACTGCATTGGGTTCCAGTCAAATTTTCCATTGATTCTGAAATACTTGTTTTGACCTATAAATCAATGAATGGTCTCAGGCTACATTACCTCAGAAAATGTCTGGTCTGAAGTAGGGATGCTCTGCAACATTGGCGGTTCTAAAATTTTTCTGTAACAGGGGCCATTAAGGGGCCACATGTTTCATTCAGGGGCCAAGTACAGGTACATTCAGGTGCATTCAAGCACACAAAATAATTTATTCAGTACGGTGCAAATACATTTCGGCAGTCATTCCTTTTTTAAATGTTTGGGGGTGGAATTGCATCTGTGATCGTTGTGAAAAATTCTCCGGTTGCTCTTCTCGTCGACGATTGATGTAACGGGGGCCAATCAGGGGCCAATCAGATTTCAGCAGGGGCCAGGGCCCCTGTGGCCCCGCCTCTAGAACCGCCCCTGCTCTGCAATACCTATTTCAATCAAAATGTGCAGGCTCTTTGTTGGTATCTCAAATAGTATTGGGTACAGCAGGGGCATTATTGTTTGCATTAACCCAAAATACAAGAAGACACAGGCAAACAGAATGAAGCTAGTCTTTAAAAAGTTCATGCTGGGATGGACAATGGCCCAAAGCTGGAGAAAAAGAGTCAAGAGTAAAAGTCACCTATAAGACTTTCTATAAAGACACATAATACTTTCTATAAAGAGTATGTATCTTCTTATCCTATACTCCCTCTAAATGGCCTCATTGAAAGAGAAGGTGCTTGAAGTCACATTGTACTTTAACTGGGTTACTAAATCTGTTGAGTGTTCTATATATTCAGCCTTTTGTAACGCGTTAGCTTTGGAGTCATCCAAATATGACTGCATTTGAATCTTAATGAGTCTCCATTGAATAGTTAAACACCAGAAAAAAACAGCCAAACTGAACTCTGAACATTCCTGATGTGTTTGCTGTGTGGTGATCTAGTAGTAAAAAGTCACCAGGCTTTGTGTCAATTAATTAAAATCCAAATGTCGAACCTCTAATGTTGCCAAAACCCTGCCTGACTACTGAAGAGACTTTCTTAGTGTTGTGTGGGCCTAAAAATTTAACTTAGACTATTACCAGGTAGAAATAGAAGTAGAAGAGACACAACAAAACAAACCCAAACCTCTATATCTCCCATGGGTTTTAGGAAATTTAATAGGATGCCACAAGATGTCACAAATGCGCCAGGCAATTTGCAGCATGGTATGGAAAAACGGACGAGAGGTATGAATATGTAAGTTTTTTATTGATGTTCTTGATGAGTTTGTTCTGAGACCTTAATAGCATCATAAACACATAGTCTACAAAAATGGGGAGGAGAAAAACCCAGAATATCTGCCTAAACAACATAGCTTAAGTCATGGAATATCTATGAGCTCAAATCCTTCCTTGGAGAACTTGGCTAATTTATTTTGATGATTTTTAAAGTGAAAAGAAATAAACACAACTGACCCAGCAAATTGTTTAAAGAATAAAATAAAAAGCAATATTTTCTGAAATTGTTAATGCAAAGTTATATTATTATTATTATTATTATTATTATTATTATTATTATTATTATTATTATTATTATTATTATTATTTAGTTATTTAGTTATTTAGTTATTTATTTATTATTACAAAATCAAAAAATATTAATTATGGCATGTGCAAACTTTTAGACACAATTAATTTGTTGTGCTTTAACTGACTCAGTAGGTTTTGTTATTTTCGTCAAGTCTTTAGGAATATTCTCATCAGAGCAAATTCAAACGTTCTACTAACACTTAACACTCATGGTTACCTCTATGCAACTGACTGAGGATCTGAAAATGAAGCTAATTGATGCCTACAGAGCAGAGGAAGGATATAAAAAGATACCGATGCATTTCTAGCTCACAGTTTCCACTGTCTGACATGTCATTATGAAATGGCATTTAAGGGGAACTGTGGAAATCATGGCAAGACCTGGAAGACCAAGAAAACTTTCAAATAGTGCTGCCTGTATGACGGGCATTCAAATATACCAAAATTGCACTGGATTCAGATGAGAATTGGAAAAACTGATTAGCTTCAAGTTGGTAATCGTCCATGGTTTTTGATTTGGGAGTTTTTGATTGTTTGTAAAATTCCATCATTGATTGATTTACTAATGTATTCTGTCACTGATGCTACATATTTGTGGATATTGGTGTTAGCATTTGTAGTTGTTGCATTTTTAGACTATGCCCGTCTGTACAACCAACACATCCCTGCAGCATTGACTCAGATCTGGTCTCACATGCATTAAACTCTCAGTAGATTTCATTTGATTCAGAACCCATATGTATGTATGTTGAAAGCATAAAAAAAGAGTGATCAGTAGACTGAAGATACATTGAACGGAATTGCTGAATCTTAGCAACAATGATTGCTGATTTTGGGAGCCAGTTTTTTGCTAATGTTTTTTTTTTTTCTTCTCATTTTCCTTCTGTGATGGAACACACAGTCACAACAATGATGTTGACAAATTCTCTTGGGAGAATCCTGAAGAATTGTGGATCAGGTGACCAGTGGCAAGTAATATGTGCTACGTTTGTGCACCACATGTTGTTGCAAAATATGCAGATATCCTATCCTTTGTTTTGAGTGATGCAGCTGTTCCATTCACAATGCAACATGGTAAATCAGTTTTGATGGTTTGCAGAATATGGCCTAGTGCCATGATGCCAAGTTTATTGATGTAAAATGAAAATGTTACACAATATAAATATCATCATACTTTTCTTCATGTTGTTTTGTTATTCAGAGTCTCAGTTTGTCATGTTATTCATTCAGGGAGTGTATATTTGCAAGTAGGAGCCTGAGCATGGATAGGCTACTGTATGAGGCTGCATCCTTAGCTTAGCATGGAGGTGCGCTCTCTTTTACTCCAGTTCTGTTTGTTCACACAGGCAACTCTTCCACCATATGCATGGCTTAGTCCCAGGAAATGTCTTTGACAAAAAGGCTGCATCTGCGTCTCTAGGGAAAGCAGTCTGGCTCTGGCTGAATGCAAATTCAATGTCCAGCAGGGTGACTCTGTCATTTCAGTTGTCTACATATGCAGGCTGATATATAATATTGCAAATTAGCCACAGAATAACAAAAGATAGCACCCCTTGGCAAGACCTAACTGAGCTGCTTATGACATTTGGCAGACGCCCTTATCCATACATTTACTTCATTTATACAGCTGAGAAATTGAGGGTTAAGGGTCTTGCTCAGGGGCCCAGGAGTAGCAACTTGGTGGCCCTGAAACTCAAACTCACAACCTTCTGATCGGTAGTCCAACAGCTTAACCAATGAGCTAGCTACCGCTTACCTACTTACTGTACTGTAGCTGCTTCTACCATCCTGGAACCATTGCAACTCTAAGTTACTGTAAGTAACACACATTTTTATTGGCGAGGTTTGTCAAAATAGCACAGTGCTATTAACCAGTGAAATCAGATCCCATTGTATCTGTCTTTTTTCCATTACAGTAATGAACACCATTACAGTGAGCACAATGAGAAAGTTTTACTATTTGCACTTGGTCTGCAGGTCAAATGATTTCTTTTGTTTGGGACATGATATCCACTTATCATCCACAAGTATTCTGGGAATCTTGCCTGTATGGCGTGTGCTTCACATGCAGCCCTGCAGACCTATGTTAATTAAGAATTATTATTACTAGCTTTAATTGAAAAAGAAATGAAAATGCTTCAAGTGAAAGAAATGTTATACACCACTTGAGCACTTCAAGGATTGAATTTACAGACATTTGGACAAGTTGGCTTGACCTACTTGTCCTTTGAGATGAAAGAACACTCAGTTTAGAAGTGTGTGTGTGTGTGTTGTCTTTTCCTTTGAGGTTGTTTCACATTTTTATGTCTAGATGTACAGCACTTTAGTCAACTTTGATTGTGTAAAATTTGCTCTAGAAATAAAATAAACTTGAAACACAGGTTCTTAATGCCTCGTTAGCAGGTTATACTATATATTAACTGAATTGACTTGATGCTTTATTGCAGTTAATTTCCCTGCCAGTTTAATAATTTAAAAAAAAATTTTTTGTACAGAAATATTTGTATAAAATACATATCTGTTGTATTTTGTATTCACAAACAGCAAGGTAGTGTTAAGGTGGAGCTGCTAGAGCAACCCTCTGAGGAAAAAAGAATAGTGAATATAAGCATCAGTTTCATCAGCTTCCGTTGATTAGGCTTACAAACAGGGTTGCCAGGTTCGGCATCATGTTCATATTCAAATGTGCACCACCAAAAGAAACTATTACCTTTTTCTTTTCCTAAATGTTGGTATGATTTCCTATTTTTAAGTGCAATCTGCCAGGAATTTTGTAAAGGGAAACCTGGCAATCGATCCTACAAGCTTCCGCAAGCAGGCCAATGTTCCGAATTTACTGTAAGTAAATCCTCAGACCTGTTTAATCCTGAAGCTCTCTGATTTTTCAATCCTAATAATGTATTCATATTTGCTTGAATTCCTAATATTCTCAAACACATTGGTGTACATACAGTAATGGTAGAAATTCAACAGTTCAATAGACTTATACATTAATGCATTTCACACAAAATAATTTACTTTAATTTGTGAAGTATATCTCTTCCATTATCAACATCTCTGAGACTTTTTCTTATAAACTGATGGCCTCTACTGGAGCTGCAGCAATTGACAAAGACAGCTCAATCATTTCCACCCATCCTTAAGCTGCCAGACCCAGCTGGCTTTGACATTAACACTAGACCATGACTGACAGAGGCCCTGGCCTTGGGTTGGATCCCAGGGGTCTCTAAAGTACATTCAGCTCTCCTTTTGCCTGTTGATTTACTGTTCTCAGTGGCCACACGTTGATCCATTTCCCCTCTCAGTTTGCTCACAGGGCAGCCTGAAAAACTGTCTCCCAGCAATATTTTTGCTTTATGATTTCCGAAGGAGCTGATAAAGAAAAAACAAGCCTTCTTTTTTGCACCTGTTTCAGTTAATGTGCACTCCAGGCCAGACCGGCTGCTCTAGGCAACTGGGGAATAAGGGGAAGGCCAGCATGTCACAGGCCTCAATATGGATCTTCTATTTTCCTTCTACCCAGGCCTGATCTGGCTTCAGCAGCAGGGTGTGTCAGTTTAATGTGACGGTCAAACTGAGGCCCCAACCCGAGCTTTGCTGCACGTGCAGCATTAACATATGTGGTGAGTATTTGTGTAACATGGTCCACAACATGGAGCTGACATTCATAAGGCAAATGTGAGGAAATTTATGTTGCTTTTTAAGGGCAACATGCAGATGTGGCTCTGCGAAAGCCTGTGTGAAACATTTGGGGAACATTTGAGAAGTTTTTCCCAGTCATAATCCTCATAAGAGGTACAGTTTTGACCCCCTATATTTTTAGCTGTAATTCTATTATAGGGGCCATATTCAGTATTATTGACTCAACGTATGTGTATTTAAATATCCGAATCTTTTTTTAATGCGAACAAATGTGCATATTTGTTTATTTGTATAATATTTTTTTACCTTTAAATAAATTACACCATCTTGAATGATATATATGTGGGGTGTATAGTAATACAAAGAAAATAGCTTTTTATTTGTTGCAAAAAGACTTTATTTAACACCTATATACTTTATCATTTATGTTTCTTTTATGTCACTTTAACTAAAAAAAATGTCTATGGTTTTGCTATGACCCCATGTTGACCCTTGCACTGTTTAAAAATCCCAAACTAATGTTGGACATCCAGAAGAACAAAAATCAATTACAGATCTCTATATTCTCACTTTGCTAATACAAATCTGATAGCATGGCTGAATTTTCATAAATACATAAAATTAGCTTTTTGGTGTATTTCGGAAAGCCGCTATAAAGTATTTGGTCCAAATCTGAACGTTCACTTTAAAAGAACAGAGTGGTAAAGGCCAAAATCAATATTGAATGTAAATATTCTAGGAGTTATAAGAGTTAAAAGTACCTGTTTTTTACCCATGATTTATGTAGTGATCCAACTGGCAAATTAAATGTTTTACAGTATTTTTGATATGATTGTGCCGTTTATTTACACCTCTCAAACTGACAAGGTATTAGCCAGCAGATACAAAAGCCAATATACCAGTTGGATCCTATTCACATTATTAATGCTAATGTGTAAAGGGCAAAAGAAAGAAGAGAAGGTTTTTCTAAGACTGAAACACTAACAAAAGGTGCTCAAAATAGCTTCAAATAAAGACACCCACCCAGCTACAGCGATTGCTACTTCCTCAGCTTTTCCAGTTCATGGATGGCTGTGTGAGTTAAAACAACGTGGTTAATGGAGACCTTGCCTGCCCCAGGGACTAATTAAAATCACATGACTTCCTCTTAGGCTTCCATGAAAATAACTGTATTACAATGGACTGTGTTATTAATATCAGCTTTGGGAAAGTCAGGGCTCCACTCAATGCATGACCAAACTCAGAAGAATGCATAGAATCTCAGAGAGAGAGAAAGAGAGAGAAAGAGAGAGAAAGAGAGAGAGAGAGAGAGAGAGAGAGAGAGAGAGAGAGAGAGAGAGAGAGAGAGAGAATTTTTGGACAAAGATCTGTATGCTGTATACAGAGCATGTGTTTGGCCTGGGAAAGCTCTTGACATGGTCACATTTTGAAATTCTCTAATACATGTTAATTTAATACATGTCTATTACAAGCTGTGAAAACTACTAGTGTTCCTGAACTGAAATATGCACAGAAGTTAAATCATATCATTTTAAAATTCTGTGATCCTCAAAAGTAAAAGAAAAGGGTGAAAATCACACTTAAAATTCTATATTCGATTACTGAACCAATAGGTGTAGGCAATATAACAAAAATATCCCATCACAGACACAATAAACCAACATGAGATAACAATAAATGATAGATTACACTGATATGGAAAAAAATCGTTTGCACATGTTTGGGTGGATGGTGGGGATTTGGGATAAATGTGTTGTGATGTATCTTATTTCTCTTTATGTTGCCACTGGATGCTTGAATTTCCTGTAGGATCAGCATGTACAGTAGTATCTATCTATCTATCTATCTATCTATCTATCTATCTATCTATCTATCTATCTATCATAACATATACTGTATTTTTGCAAAGAAACTATGAAGTATGATTTTTTTTTTAAATATTTTTAAATTAAACAACTATAAAGTAGCTGTGCATTATAGATTGCTACAGAGTTAGTGTTAAATTCTTTTCCGGTGACACAACAAAATATTAGATTTTTTCATGGGTGCTTATAACTGTAAGTACTAAATTAAGTGAACAGTGAAGAAGTAGGCCTTTGTGCTAAGACAGTCGGTGACTCAGATGTTTGTATAGCCAGGGGAAGTAAATTCCACCACCTGGGTGCCAGAGGAAGAAATGCAGAGAAATGCTTGATGCATCTTTTACCATGAGAGATGGTGGAACATGATACAGACCAGGGTTTGCTAGACAATGTAGGAAAAGATGAAAAATGCATTATATATCAGGATTCTGAATATGTTGCAATGGAAGCTGTGTAGGGGCAGACCTACCAGTCCAGTCTCAAAATGACAAGCTACTGACCAAGCACCTGAGTGGCCTCTGTGAAGAGAAATAGCTGGTGTCCTTCTGAAGTTCTAGAAAAGAACTGCATCTGTGAATATGTTTAGTTAAGTGAAGCAAGAGTAAAGGTAGGTTGCCCAGAACTACTACAGGATTGCATGTAGTGACAGATGGTGAACTCTGACATCAGTTTTAGTTTACTTCAGTTTTAGTTTCAGCCGCCATCCAGATCCAGCCATAGATCCAAGCAGTAAAATGAGTGTGTGAGGGATGAAAGAAGAGGACGCAGTGTGTCATCAGCGTAGCAGTAGCATGAAAATCCAATTGAGTATATGACATTACCTGACAGATGTAGTGTAGACCCAGAATATAAGAGGACCTAGCACTGAGCCTTGTGGGACACCAGTGAAAAATCAGCATGGAGCACATTTGGAACCCCTCAATGTCACCCTATATGATCCTCCCTTTAGATCCCACAAATTTTCCAGACTGTAATTTTTTCGAACTTCTGATTGAAAACCATTTTTGGCAAAGATCCCACAAGTGCTGTTGTTGATGTTAGTACCTCAATAAATCTGGAGAAGTAATCTATCACCAACAGATACTCTGATACCTAAATACTTTGGACCATGGTCTCTCTGGAAATTCTGTAGGAATCATTGTCTCTTTGTGATCGTTGAAAAAATAATATTGATGTGAATAAAAGACAAGGGACAATGGAAACTAAGACCCTGTATGTACTTAATTCCTTTTTTTATGTTAAGTTTAGTCAGTATCATTTATTGTTATCTAGTAGTTCAGACATAATATTTTTTGTTATCCATTCTTATCCTAGGTAACTGATGTTAATCAATAAAAAAAATCATTCAGCTTACATTATGGCCCTTCAAAAGCTCACAACATTTTTGATGTGGCCAGGGCAGAATTTGAGTTTAAGAATTTTTAAACTCAAGTACATTGGGTCAGCCATGATATAGCACCCCTGGAGCAGAGAGGCTTAAGTGTCACCTACATACGTTAAGTGCGACAACATACCTACAAAATTTAGGTATAGGACTTAGTTCTTGCTCTGTAACTTTACTTACTTACACTGAATTGACATTCACTCTGAATTTTACTCAAATGAAACCAACTCTTGATCCTATAATTTTTTACATTAAAAGTTTACCAGGTATCCAGTATATCACAGAGTTACTGTAAACTAATGCACCATAGCTTCGTTGTTCAGCTTCAGTTTCCTTGTCGTGCCTCTTGATTTGATATCTCATTAATATTATGCCACCCAAAAAGTATTTACTGCCTTGTCGGACCACCCCCATTAAAATGTTCTTGGGGCACCAGAGTAATGAACAAATATATAAAGGATAAAATAGTGGGCAATAAAATACACAGGTGGAAAATACATAAATTCCATAGAGCTCATTTAAAAATCCTCTGTCTTCAAATGAAACTGTCATGGTGCCTGTCAGTGGCCTGAATAGGCCTATAAGAGAGCAGCTGTATTTCCAGCAGGGATATTTCATCACCTTCAGAAGAAAAAGAGGCCCACCTCTTAGTTATGTACCATCTGAACTCATCTCATCAGCATCTTAGGTTTTGTATTAGCAGTTCCTTTTCAAGTTTTGCTAGTTCTTTGGACAGTAATGAATTCCTCCTTCTGACAGAATATGATTTAAAAATGTTCCCTGCTTCTTTATGTATCTGGAGCATTTTTATCAGTGCTTTAATATACCTTTTAAAACGTCTCCAAGGTTTTCTTGTAATAATATTGTAATAATATGATATTGTAATAATAATATTGTCCAAGTCATATTTTACAAGGATGTACATTTTGGACAATGGGTCTGTACTCTATCAAATAACTGCAATACTTGTTGATTAGGTTTTTTTTTCTGGTTCACAGGATGTGTTACGAATGGCCTCTCGTGGCCATTTGTTCAAACTGTTGTTCTAGTTAATGTATTTCTTTTCTTCTTTTTATTATCTTCATTATTTTGCAAGTCTATAGTATCCGGGCATTCACTGAAACAGGAAGATGAGTCGTAATGCAGAAAGTCAATAGAGCAGGCATGGATGATGAATCAGAGAGATTTGAAGGCAAAAGAAATCACAAAAATAGAAAACATATCATTAGGCATGACAGAAGCTTGAAGTGGGCTTAATGTGGTAAGGTGTAGTTCATCTTATGATCAAACTTTGATTGCTAAAAGGGAGACCAGACATTTATACAGATTCATGGCACCCCGGGACATCAAAATGTCAAACTGACCCTCCACTCCTCCAGGAATAAAGTGTTCATATGAGGGGTAGCACGTGGGGTGACAAAATTCACATGCAGTTAAAAAGGTGATTAGAATGTTAATCACATCCTTTGTTTACATGGACCCAGCGATATATTAAGTTAAAATTCAGGTTATATCAGCATGTATGGTTTCCAACACATAATATACTGTAATTTTATTTGCCTGTATGCATCATGGTTCACATGGTCACATTATTACCATGTCCCCACAACCAAATGTGGTAGTGTATTAAATACAGGGATGTGAATACACAAACTTGTATTTCTTGCTTATATACTAATACGAACATAGAAAACCCATTAACTGTATAATCTCAGCCCTCTTATTGGCAAATAAATAAATTGTAATGTGACAAACAAGAGTTACATTGAATTTTCACTGAACAATTTGAACTGACAAATTGGCTTGAAACACAGCTATATATTTTCCTTATCCTGATTCCTGCCAAGAGTAGTGCAGCAGCATTCAAATATTTTTCAACTCTTATTTGAATAGTAATAAAACCTATAACTGTGGTTTCAAAGTTTATTGCCAGCATGGTCTAACATTGAAAAGGGTAGTAAATTGTTTGCCAGTTGCAATCTGGCACAAGAGAGCAACCAGAGCAGGTTGTTCTCAGTAACCTTCATATAAACCAAATGCAACTAAACCTTGCATGCCACAGTGAGTGGAACAAATGAACTTGTCAATCAAAGCGTTTGATAATAATTCATTTGAATCAATGAACAACATCACCTTAATATATAAAATCATGCTGATACTGTGTGGTTAATTCAGGTAAGGTTCACATCAAACAAAGGAAAATCAAAAGCAAGAAAAAGTGTGATATGTGTAGGCTGGTTTGGGTATTTCATTATCTGGAAATTTCATACAGAACAGTTTCTACAGTTTACATAGAATGGTGCAAAGAAAAACATCTTGTGAATGGAGGACATGTAGGATGGAAACCTTGTTGATTACGGGGATCAAAGGAGAACTAGGCTGAGTTGAACTGACAGGAAGTGCATGGTAACTTAATAAGCACTCTACAACATCTTTGAGCACAATAGCATCTCCGAAGGCACACCTCATTGGACAGTTGCAGACTTAGAAAAGACAAGGTGATTTTTTTTTTGTCTAATCTAATCTCTAATTGTTCAGTTTGTGCAAGCCTGCTATAATAGACTCAGCTTCTTGTTCTTGGAAGACAGAGTGGAACATGATGTGGTCGAACAGTCCGATTTTTTATTTATTTATCTAATATTTCATTTCCTGTTTGGTCAGTTTTTGGTCATATTCCTACAGTATGTTACCAGCGTCCTAAGCAGTTTATCAGGTATCAAATATTTTCCTAGTAACTCCTGTGCAGTTGTTGAATTCCAATAGCCTATTTTTATTTGAAGATGTTTTTTCAAGGTTCAGGTCCTGTAGCGTATGTTAACTATTTATATTACTAAATTTCTTTCTTAGCTGCATAGATTATACAAGAGACTTTGAATTGTGGAGATCATGTGTGAATGGCTTTATCATTTCTATATTCCTTTACAATCTTTTACACTATAAATAATTCCACAAAAGAATGGACTGAGCACTAAATCAGCCACTTTCAGCCTGATGCTCAATGACACTAACAGACGGCTCCTCAGGAATGCACCGAAGCAGCACTTCCAATATGAAGTTCCCATATGGCGTAGATTAGTATCTGGAGACAGGTAAAGCTCTGATATCATATGTTATATTTTTCCAAGGATATCAAAACATTTTATTTTAACTGAGAGTCATACATGTTTAAATATGCAAGAAATAGTGACATCTTTTGCAGTAGATTGGCAACAGTAAGCTCAAGGGAAAAGGAATTTCTATACCTACAGTCCCAGCAAGGCAAATTCATTGGTTTTGCAGTAGAATGATGGCATTTGGTTTTGAGATAAAAGGCCATTGAGAACATATCATATTTTTGTTAAAAACTGTGAATGAGCAAAAAATATTGGGACAGGTGTTAACAAGTGTTTTTTGTTACCCATGTGTGTCCTATTGGATTGTGTGTTTAAACAATAAGATATACGTCCAACAAGATTACAGATGCTACATAGAGTCTAATCTAGTTTTAGTGTTTAGTTTTAAGACTGCTCTTAAAAAACATTAGCCAACATGAAGATCAGAGAGCTGTCTATCAGAGAAAAGAAAGCCATTTTAAAGCTAAGGGACAATTACCTAGAGGTTTAAATTTGGAAATGTGGAAAGACAAGGACCTGGGGAGCTTGAGTTTGACCACTAAGGAGTTGTTGATGATCCTGATGCTAAATTGATATAAAAATCAGGAACAGAGTTTCTTGAAATCAGTTTTGATTCAAATGTCTTTAGAGGAGAGCCAGACATTTTACCCTGGCTGGCAACTAGCTGGGGTATGCTATTCGGTCTGGTATGTTAGTACCCAGAGAGATCCCAAAAAGGGGACCTAGCAGTGGCAGAGGTTCAGCATTGCCATTTGGCGGCTCATCTTCCTTAGTTGGGATTGTAAAATATAGTAAATGTAAATTACTGGTGAAGAAGGAGAAGGTGGACCACAGAGCCAGCTACCTCTCCCAGATTTCCCTGTCCCAGATATCTCCCACAGGGTGGGGTGATGGGAGTAGGTAACTGGGTGGCTCTTGCGGTTGATTGGAAGGCAAGTGCTCTGCTAAGCTGCCACAGTTGGGCCTCTTAGCAAGGCCCTTAAATATTGAGGCTGTTCCTTACTTGTGAGGTTTTGTAAGAGAAAGCTCATAATTTTTTGAGGTGTCAACAAAGTTAAAAAATTTTTAGTTCTTTAAAAATTCTAGCCAGGAAAGGCCTGTTCCCTTAACTCCAACAACATTTTCTAGTTTAACAAGCAAAATAATCATATAAGTGGCATCAAAAACTCCAAGGTCAAGCAACACCAGCAAGAAGACACAACCTTGATCGGTAGTAGGTCATTTATCACTTAAACCTGCACTGAGATGGGCACAATGATGAAGCCTAAGTCCTAATGATTTTATGAATGTTATTCCTATGTAGGAATTAGCATAACTGCTGTACTACAATGCTTTTCTATTATCTTGAAGATAAAGGGGAGGATTGAACCAGAAGCATGATGACTGAAGAATCAGGAGACTAAGACTACAGTGAGGAAAATAAGTATTTGAACACCCTGCTATTTTGCAAGTTCTCCCACTTAGAAATCATGGAGGGGTCTGAAATTGTCGTCATAGGTGCATGTCCACTGTGAGAGACATAATCTAAAAAAAAATCCAGAAATCACAATGTATGATTTTTTAACTATTTATTTGTATGATACAGCTGCAAATAAGTATTTGAACACCTGAGAAAATCAAGGTTAATATTTGGTACAGTAGATTTTGTTTGCAATTACAGAGGTCAAACGTTTCCTGTAGTTTTTCACCAGGTTTGCACGCACTGCAGGAGGGATTTTGGCCCACTCCTCCACACAGATCTTCTCTAGATCAGTCAGATTTCTGGCCTGTCGCTGAGAAACACGGAGTTTGAGCTCCCTCCAAAGATTCTCTATTGGGTTTAGGTCTGGAGACTGGCTAGGTCACGCCAGAACCTTGATATGCTTCTTACAGAGCCACTCCTTGGTTGTCCTGGCTGTGTGCTTCGGGTCATTGTCATGTTGGAAGACCCAGCCTCGACCCATCTTCAATGCTCTAACTGAGGGAAGGAGGTTGTTCCCCAAAATCTCGCAATACATGGCCACGGTCATCCTCTCCTTAATACAATGCAGTCCCCCTGTCCCATGTGCAGAAAAACACCCCCAAAGCATGATGCTACATCATTCTTCTTCCTCCAAACACGTTTAGTGGAATTATGACCAAAAAGTTCTATTTTGGTCTCATCTGACCACATGACTTTCTCCCATGACTCGTCTGGATCATCCAAATGGTCATTGGCAAACTTAAGATGGGCCTGGACATGTGCTGGTTTAAGCAGGGGAACCTTCCGTGCCATGCATGATTTCAAACCATGACGTCTTAGTGTATTACCAACAGTAACCTTGGAAATGGTGGTCCCAGCTCTTTTCAGGTCATTGACCAGCTCCTCCCGTGTAGTTCTGGGCTGATTTCTCACCTTTCTTAGGATCATTGAGACCCCACAAGGTGAGATCTTGCATGGAGCCCCAGTCCGAAGGAGACTGACAGTCATGTTTAGCTTCTTCCATTTTCTAATGATTGCTCCAACAGTGGACCTTTTTTCACCAAGCTGCTTGGCCATTTCCCCGTAGCCCTTTCCAGCCTTGTGGAGGTGTACAATTTTGTCTCTAGTGTCTTTGGACAGCTCTTTGGTCTTGGCCATGTTAGTAGTTGGATTCTTACTGATTGTATGGGGTGGACAGGTGTCTTTATGCAGCTAACGACCTCAAACAGGTGCATCTAATTTAGGATAATAAATGGAGTGGAGGTGGACATTTTAAAGGCAGACTAACAGGTCTTTGAGGGTCAGAATTCTAGCTGATAGACAGGTGTTCAAATACTTATTTGCAGCTGTATCATACAAATAAATAGTTAACAAATCATACATTGTGATTTCTGGATTTTTTTTTTAGATTATGTCTCTCACAGTGGACATGCACCTACGATGACAATTTCAGACCCCTCCATGATTTCCAAGTGGGAGAACTTGCAAAATAGCAGGGTGTTCAAATACTTATTTTCCTCACTGTAAGTGCTTATACTAGCACCACATGTAGTTGGATGTAAGTTTTCTGATTACACAATAATCAGCCACACTGACTTCACTCAAAAAGTGTAGGATATTTGTAGGTACCTGTAGCAAACGTGCAATTCAACGGGATGAATACAGACTCACCATTACCAGATAAGGGTCAAAAAGTGCTCTTTATTTTAAATCTTAAGGTAAGGGTAAAGTGTGGGGTGTATACATGTTTAGTGTACAGTGTTTAGTGCTGAGGTCTGTGAGTGCTAAACCTTGGTGTCTGACCATGTTTCTTTGCAGAAGTTGGCTAAAGCTAAGGACCGCATCCTGCCTTTTGGGCCTTAATGCTATGTCCATTAACCTCTGAAAGGTGGCAGGGGCTGGTACCGCCAGTAACTACCGGCAGTGGTGAAGGCAGTCATGGGTTTGGGTGTTGAAGCCCCCCCAGGTGGCTGCCCAGTGTATACGAGAGGGACAGGTCCATCAAGGGGAGAGTCTTGGTGTGGGAGACGACCAAGTGGCCGCAGCTTAGCAGAATCTCACCCTTCAATGTGTCACATAGGGATCATAAAGCTAGTGCCTTCAAAACTAATTGCATAAATATATATATAGTATATAGTATAAATTCAACTGAGGGAACAAAATTATCACTTTGGCACACTTGTTTTCCATCTTGGAGGGGTCCTGAGTACTAGGGATGGGTGCTAAAACAAGATGTTTTTTCTTACTTCTAGAGAGGCCATGACATGTCCATTATTAACTTTTACTCTTGCCATCTTGAACATAAAATAATGATGAACCCAATCAGATTGTGCTGCATTAATATGGGGTATATATCCAAGTCTCCAATCATCACAACCATGGATTACTGTTGACTTTTTTAAATGCTCTGGAACTCAGTCTGACATTTTCCCAATCTGGCTGCCAATAACGTTGACCTAATTTTATACATGTAATGGGATCCTTTTTCCTTTTACCTTTCTAAATTATGGCAGAAACCAGCAAAACCAAGTAATGATCATAATCCCTCACTGTTTTTAGTACAGGCTGATTCCTTTAGGTAAAGCATTAAAAGCTATGGCAATGTGCTATGGAAAGAAGTTAAGTCTGCACTGGATGCCTGGTCCTGGTCATTCATGTGGATATTACTTACAATGTTGCTGACAAAGAACACCCCTGTTGATCTGGCCCCAATCCCAATTAAACATCTGTGGGATTTGGTTGACAAACAAGTTCATCATACCTACCTTACAACTTACTAGACTTACATCTGCTGCTAAAGACTGGATCAGACAACACAGCACACCTTCAGTGGTTGTGAAATGTGGAATCCGTGTTTCGACAGGTCAGAGCGGTTTTGGTGGCACAAGGGGGACCACCACAATAATATTGAATTGGTTTTAATATTCTGGCTGTTACTATATATATTCATGTCCTGACCCTTCCTATTTATATTCTAGAATTGGCAAGCCCGTTTAGCTTCCTGCAAATTTGCCAGTTCCCAAATCGTGTCGCTATAGTAAAGTGGTTTTCATATAGTGAAATGGCTCTGTGTAAACTTAGAAATATTTACTGTGACCATGGGCTATTTCACCTCTATCACGAGATAGTGTCTCCCCAAACAGACACATTGGTTCTGATGATCAGATGGTGCCAGCTCAGCTCTACTGTAATGCACATGTGGAATGGGAGGAGAGAGAAGTAAGAAGACACTGCTTGGATTGAATGATTGCCTCAGCTGTCCCTCTCTTCCAGGCATACTCTGGGATATAAAAGATGGCATTCTCAGAAGAAGGTAAGCAGACAGTGATTAAGAACTGGCACAGGTATTTCTTCTTCTAATCATTCAAGCTTGAAGGAGCTTGTATGAGCATTTTAGCATCCACCCTCTTGATCCAAGGAATTTGTTGCTTCCCCGAGATTCTCCGGATGGCCCCATCCAGAGCAGTCCCATGAGTCAACCCCACAGAGCTTGTCCGACTGACCCCACAGAACTTGATCAGGTGACTGACTACTTAGAGTCAATCTTTCACTATACCTTAGATATTGTAGCTTTACTTAAAAGGAAAGTAATTAAAGAGAAACTTGGGTTAGGGTTAGGGTAAGTTCAACCACAGCTTTGAACTTCTCTCCATTGTTTTTACCACACAAAACTGGGCAAACAAGTTCTTTTTCTTATGCCCCATTACTGAAATGGCTCTGGTGCTCCCTTATTAATAAGGTGAGTCAGAAGGCTGGCAACTTTCAAAAATTAAGCACAAACCTATGATAATAACCAGCCCCAGGAACCGCCTCACCCAATTTTTGTCTGGGTCTCAGGCGGGCAACAATTAATGTTTCCATCTCAAACTGCAAACTTCTTTGGATTTGCTGTGAGTCCTTCCTGTCTAAAAGATCTCATGATTGTTCTCACATATCGTAAATACATATGAATTGGGTGGGCAGAGTGTTCTGTCCATAAAACATTAAAACTTTGCTGGGGCACCAAACAAACCAAACAGAAAAGATTTAAACTGGTGTAACCCAAACAGACTGGAAAATTTCTTTTATTTTTGTGAAACTGCAGACAAGGGAATCTGCCAATACCTCTTGTAGCACTGCCTTCCTCACACTCTAGTACTCCAGTTTCACATGTGATGATAGCTGCTGTGCACAGTTGGAGAAAGACCAAGAGGATGAGGCATAGATCCCACTTTTTCTGGCCATCTTCAGGCTGTACTCTAACAGGAGTCACCAATAAGGCAGTACCGTATTTGGCTGCCCTCATAATCCATAATCCTAATAAAATAAGGACCTTAGACATAGAGTGACTAGCATGTCTGGAACTCGGTTGGCAATGACCCAAACCCTACTTGTTCCAGAGCAGAAGCTCTTACAAGTTTAAAGCTGAATATAAAACAGGAGTTGCTGTAGCACTCTTGTACAGTAGCACTCTATTTCTATTGCAAATTCTGGATAGGGAAACTTCTGATAAAGTTGGGAATCCTCAGCACATTTATAAGAGAATTTTCTCACTCTGGAGTACTTACATTCCCATTTAAAAGGGATAGTTTATGACACATTATCTCTACCTGTATTATTTCTCAAACTTTCACATTTTTGAAATTTGCTTGGATTTGTAAAATTAAATGCATAATTATCTCCTCATTTTTTTTCTTAAGTATAGAAGGCAGTACCAAGATGAGAGGCACTGCTCTCCTCTGACATCATATGAGACTTGGTATGAACTTCATCTTTTTTGTTGATCATGATCATTTTTAACAGGAACTGGGACTTTCTTTGCACGTTTGGTGAATGTCTTTTTATATATGACAATCAAAAGTTCATTTCAGCAGCCCATGAAAAAACAAATTCATTATCTCTGCGTCAACATAACAAATCTTCCTCATGCTACACTAATTGCAGCCACATTTACGATAAGGAGAAAGCAAGTATGTAGTATTACTTACAGTACCACCAACTCTCTGAAAGTCTAGGGAAACTTATCATTCGACTATTAATTAAATGGTAGATGTTACATAGCACCTCTGATGAAGGTTTGAGTGAATTGACAGAAAACAATAAAATTATTTTCAGGATTTTTATACTTAAATTCAATTCTATTTATTTTTACCTTTGAACTGGATGCTATTAATCAATAAATTAATTAAGTTTTTAAAAAAATAATAAAATACCAATTATTATTACGTATTAATTAAACGTACTAAATGTAACACCTTGTTTTCTGAATTAACAAACAAAAAGATTGCAATTTAATAAACACATTCAACAAAAATTTCAATTTCAAAATGCCTAGATAACTAACTTAGTAACATAACTACAAACAACAAGAAGTCATGTCCCTAGTATAAATACACTGGTGGATAAAAAGAAAACAGCGAAACTCCATGCCTGGAACAAAAGAAACCAAATTGAAGTAGGACAACTAGTTAATGTCTGATATCAATAGATTGTCCTCACCCAACTAACTATTAAGATGGCTTGTAAGGTAGCTAGCATTCAATAATCATTTAACATTGCTAGCTAACATTATGGAGCTAGTTATGTTGTTGCCAACTTCATACATTTGGCTTGTGATGTGGTACTATACCAACACGACCATAAATATCTGGGCAGCTTTTCTGTACATCACCGCAATTCTGTATATGAGATGATGGAGCAATCAAGATTTTTAGTTTCACTAAAATATTACATTCTTGCATTATAAGTGTTTAGGAATTACAAGCATTTTTTGGCCAAGCGTGGCCCAATTCCTTGTTATTTCATGGCAGATAAAAGGTCTGGGCTTGATTCCAAGAGTTCTCACTCACTCACTCACTCACTCATTTTCTACCGCTTATCCGAACTACCTTGGGTCACAGGGAGCCTGTGCCTATCTCAGGCGTCATCGGGCATCAAGGCAGGATACACCCTGGACGGAGTGCCAACCCATCGCAGGGCGCACACACACACACTCATTCACTCAAACAATCACACACTACGGACAATCTTCCAGAGATGCCAATCAACCTACCATGCATGTCGTTGGACCGAGGGAGGAAACCGGAGTACCCGGAGGAAACCCCCGAGGCACGGGGAGAACATGCAAACTCCACACACATAAGGCGGAGTCGGGAATCGAACCCCCAACCCTTCGAGGTGTGAGGCGAACGTGCTAACCACTAAGCCACCGTGCCCCCCTGATTCCAAGAGTTGAATTTACATTTATTAGCTGTTTATAGCAACTATCAATATTCAGTCCTATCAGAGAAAGTAGTTGTTACTGAGTCAGCAATTTGGTACAATTTTTAGAAGAAGGAATCCACTAGTGAGCTCAACAACACCAAAAGGCTTCAGAGAAGAGGGAAGATAACTAAATGGATTTGATTACATTTACGACATTTGACAGATGCCCATATTCAGACTGAGGTACAAAAGTGTTTTGAAGTCTCTAACGATGAATTCATCAATACTGGTTCACTAGGACACAGACTAAGGTAACAGTCAGTCTAAAACTTTGTTAGAAGGAAATACAGCATTTTTCAATATAGTTTAATTATTTTTGTGGCGCGTTTAACAATAGTCTTTGTCACAAAGCAACTTTTTACTGAAAAAAAAAAAATTAAACATACCAGTTGTGTCTGGTGTACTATTAAAATAAATCTACACCAGACAAACACTCCCCAACACACACACACACACACACACACACACACACACACACAATAAGAATAGTTTTATGCCAGATTTGAAAGTGATGAGAATTGTCTTCAGTTTCTATTCTGCATTTTTCTTTTCCAAGTGAAATACATCAAGCTGTGAGGCATAGAAAAAAAAAATATTGTGAACTAAAAGTTATATCAAAACCATGTGGCTTCAACAAGAGTCTCACCTCAACTTTGCACGTACTCTCAGAGGAACAGAGAACATTATAAGCTATTCAGTTAATATCATTGGGCACTAACAGACTTTTTTGCCATTTTAATATGCCTACATTTTGCAGGCATATCCTGTGGTCCATCAGGAACAGCCTTAGTTTCAATTTAGTGTCTCCCAAAAGACCTTCACTTCCTTTTTCTAGTGTAAATTGCATAATGCTCCCCCTTTACTGCACACTTAGCTGAAAAAGCAGGGAAACCAAGAGATAAGAGATACAATATTTTGATTTCAATAACAAAGAGCAAAACATCTCTGATTTATAATTTTCTCCTTTAAAGATTATATTCTTTTATAACCATAGTTTCATTTTGTTATTATTATTTTTTTTCTTCTTTAACGGTAAACCTTCAACCATAACCATATTAGAAAGTAATGGAAATATTTCCAATCATATATTTTTGATAGTTCTTTGCTGTTAATAAGAATTAATTTATATCAATACTTATTATTTGTGCAGGCCTTTTTATAATTAGAGGTTTAGCTGAGATTAGAATAGCACAGCATTATTAGAACACTGTTTTTAATACTGATTATAACTAATAATAATTAAAAGCCAACATCATGTACATGAATTTATAATATTGCAGATGCTTCACAAAAATACAAATTATTTTACTTAAATGCTTCGTGATTAAGCAAGATACATAAATGCATATTTATTGATTTTATTACTGCTTATTTAAGTGTTGTGCATCTACAGTTCTATACATCTGAACTAGCATTACAAAGCATATTTTAATGCCTGTTAAAATACCATCTGGCAGTAAATTGAATACTCTCTCAGGGATCTTACGTACATTTAAAGAACGCCGTTGAAGAGCCCATCCGTGGCACATAGCGAACTGCGGCAGCCAGACTGAGCCTGTATGGCAACTCCCCTGCTGGAGCAGAGCCTAAGGCTTAATTAACATAGCAAGCATTACAAGGATGACATTAAATAATCACCAATGCTTTAATGACATGCTAGTTCCTGCATTTCAGCAACACTGAATTTGTAACCATATCCAGGCCAGCTGCCCCTTCTGGGAGGTCACTATGTTGAACTTGACCTTTTTGAAGTACAAATGCTGGAGCAGCAACCACACAGAGGGTAAAACAATTCAGTAAGTGATTAAGTATATCATCATTTACTTCTTCCATGCTCAAGAAAAAACTTTTCCTTATTTTTCCCCTACGAATAAAATCTATTGAGACTTGAGACTTTTTAAATGCATTGCCAAAATATCCACACACTCAATATACGTATATATATATATATATATATATACGTATATATATATATACGTATATATATATATATATATATATATATATATATATATATATATATATATATATACATATATATACATATATGTATATGTATATATAATATATATGTAATATAATGTAGTATATATAATATCTAATGCAGTATATTATAATGTTAACTCTTTTGCTGTTAAACTGTTTTGTTTATATTGTACATTGATTACATTTGTCTATAATGCAAAGTATAATCTTTAAGACACCATTGATAATGGTTATTTCCTAATTGGATCTAATTAAAATAACTATGAACCAACCGGTGATGCATCATGATTGTATACACATTAAACAGTGTGTCCCATGAGTGGTTCAGCGATTAGCCTCGAACTCAAAAGACCATTGGCTCAAGTTTCCCCAAGGGAGTTGCCTCCACCCTCTTTAAAACAGTCCCCTAATGTTCTAATTACACTGTGAGTGCCTTCCCTATGGGAGTACGTCATTCCAAAATCATCTGGCAAGTCACTGCTGAGAAATGTTATCTGGGGTTGTGGGCAAACTTGATTATTAAACCAATGAGGACTAGCAAGCTTGAATAGTTTTAAATTCAAAATAATATTGTGCTGATTTTATGCTTTGTGCTGATGCACCCACTATATTCAGGTAGTGTTTCTTTGTGCCTGTTTATTCCAGTCACTCTTTGTAATGTCTTCCTAAAGCCAATCTTGCACAGAGGCAAATGGAGTGATTATTATTTACATTTTCTCCAAACAGTAGGTGATGCCAATTAGCACCATCTTTAGGTCTTGCATTTAGCTTCCACTGAGTATCTTTTAATGTCATATCTATTAAAATATCATAATTTCTGACCTAATAGCTACTCGTTACATTCAGATGATAACTCTAAGAAACACTGAGCTCAATTAGTACATTTTCATTGTATTCTTTCCTAGTTTTATTTTGCCAAATAATGCACAAAATGATTTCATAGTCTTGTTTGGCAGAAAATTCATGTAAGGCCACATTCATCATGATGGGTCCAGTAAACCTCCCCTTGACCCTCCTTTGTAATCAATCTGGACTAATTCCACATAATGTCTGTAAGTTTCCTAATAAAGCACTTGGATTCAAACAGAGCTGTTATTATGATGTGCTTAAAGATGCATGGCTCTGCAGCTTGTCTGGAAACAAGATGGCAAATGTGCTACAAGCTGAAAGATTAGATGGGGCCAGGGGGATAATTATACCGTTTTGTCAGACATTGTTGATATAAATATGACCAAATTCCTCGTTTTTGCTCCCCCATCTCGTTCTTGCTCTCTCACGCACACACACAGTCATTAATTTGTTTAATCATCATGTCCAACAGGTGGTGGGCAAATGTAGGGGCAAACTGATACTCTGTTTCCTGAAAACAGACAAAAGCAGTGATTACATACAATTTTCTATCCTTAGTCCACCTTTTGTTCCTCTGCTGCCGTTGATCAGATTTGCTCTTTTTTTATGAAATATTAGGACAAGATTGAACTATTTAGTCATCAATTACATATGCAAAGTTATATTTAACAACTATGTTCAGACATTTTTTAAGTGCGTGTGTGTGTGTGTGTGTGTGTGTGTGTGTGTGTGTGTGTGTGTGTGTGTGTGTGTGTGTGTTTAGTTACAAATTTTGCACTTGAATTGAGTTAACCCTGAGGACAAACATGTCTGGCCAGAATAACACTGACAGTGAAGTAATACTGGCAGTTGCATCCACAATGTTGCCTTGCGCCAAGTTTGGTCTAAGCAGCTGTTAATAGTACAAGTACAAAACACTCTGCAGTCAGATACACTAAAAATAATGGCTTTTTGAATGTAACCTAATTTGCCTAATGTGTTACATGTGATATCATCAGTTACATTATGTCATCTTAATTACACTGAATTAACTAGATCTAATCCCAGATTTTCTAATCTCCATATTTTACTTAAACGCTATCTATATTTATTTATGTTCATTTTATCTCAATATAATTTATTAAAAGGTTTGCAAATACTTTTAGTGAAAGCAATTAATAGTTATGACAATGAAAAGGTGCTATTTAATAAAGTAAAGTAACACATGCTTAATACTTACACTGGCCAAACGTTCATGACAGGATGAACAACTTCATAACAAATAAATTGTTTGCTTATTAGACCAGAACTCATCGTCTGAAGACGGCAAACAAATCTGAAAGGCAAACTGATAACGAGACTAAGACAGGCAATAAGTCCAGGTTATTGGCTAATAGGCAAAACAAGGCTAGGATATTAAAAGAATTAGAAGAATGTGTTTTGGTCAAAACTGAAACAGTAGTCATGAATAAAGAAAGAATGCCAGTAGCTGCAGTAAGACTTAGCAAAGAAACTGGTGTGAGACAGGTGTGCTTAATCAGTACTTAGAAAATTGTGAATGGATGAATTGTTACTTCTTGGTTGTGCATGTGTTTTTATTTCTGACATGCCAGTTGGCAGTGTATTATGAGAAAAGTTGTCTGGTTACTGACTTATGAGCAGCTCACTCTGGGAACCCATAGAGAGCTTTTTACAGATGACCTCAGTTATGGAGCTGGGCAGTCAGACCAAAATGCAGGAAATTCCCTTAGTATGTTAGGATGCAATATGTCATGTGCTGGTACCACTGTCTCTGATTACGGTGGTGACAGTAGTTTTGGTGATCAATAAACACAGTGTAAGGAGGCTCTGCCGCCTCTAGCAAATGCTGTTATCTCTTCAACGCTAGCGTCATAGATTCGACATCTCTGGATCAAATAATAACATGAAACAGTTGTAGAAATGTGCACCATCAAAGAATCAGAACTTTACAAGTTTTGGAACTGGGCCACTCCTTGACACTGACTGCTGAGTCATCCATAAATACAAGTTAATACTTAATATATCACCTAAGAATGAGATTTTCTTTCAGCTTTTTCAAAAAGCTGATAAGAATTTGACTTTTTTTTACATGTTGAATGTGTCCCTCGAGATCTCTTAAGTATATTAAAAGATATATAAGCAAAGGCAAATTGATCTAACATGCTCTGCAGAACTTTAAGCTAAACTAACATGGGGCATTAAGCAGTCAATATGGCCTGACCAAATATAGGACATTTTTCACTTTTCCCTCTTTATTAACCTGGTAAATATATATATTTTTTTTTATTTACACTGTAAAGGCCAAGTCGGGATTGGAGTTGCATTATCATTCAATACCTATTTAGCAGGAATGTGCACTGGAAGCAAAAAGTCTATTGTCACTAACTTTTGCTGAACTTGCATTACCTGAGTCTTTTGAAAACCGGCCCATTCCAGATAAGATTGGATGCTCCTGCACTACACCCTCATCAGCAACAATGGTGATTCAGCATAGAGGAGGTGAACCAGCTCATAAAATAGTATGGAGATGACATGGATGATATGGAGTTTCAAGTTTTTGGTGTGCGTATAACAAAGAACATATCGACAAGAAGCAAGAAGGGCTAGTAGTGCCTCCATTTCCTACGGAGGCTGGTGAGAGCCAACTCATTCTTCCCATCCTCAGCACTTTCAATAAGATACGCAATATACAGCATTCTAATCGGTAATCTCACCGGTTTGGTACAGGAACTACACAGTCTCTGACATCGAGACCATACAGCATGTTGATGTATCGCTGAAAATATATAAGTGGTTTCTAACAACCCATCTCTGACAACTTGTACATTTAGTGCTGCTACACTTTAGGAAAGGTACAATGAACATCGCAACAAAAATCCTTAGCATTTAGTTAACATTGCGTTTGCCAGATGCAAATAGAGGCAGAATAAATGAGGCAGGTGTGGGGTAATTGTTGCAAGGCTTAGCATTCATTTAGAAAGTTCTCTAAGCATGTTGAGAATGGTAGCTAATTGTTGCTGCTCACCCATAATGTACTGTAGCACTGGTTGTTGAAGTGAATCTCAAAACCAGAAATTTTGCCAGCAAAATAAATTATATTGTTTTATAATCTAGTCATAAACCTTACCAAGAATGTTGGGCACAGGGTCAAAGAATCACTGTTATTAGAGCACTTAGCATACAGTTTTTGTTTATATAAACTCCAACTTGTGTCTGTCCGGGATGGACACTATCTGCACCACCTCTAAAACCCACTTAAAGTTATCTTGCAGTCTACAACCCACAAGATTCAAAGCAAGGAGAGTCAGGAAAGACTGAATGATTCTGATGTACTGAATGAGTTATCCCTCTGTCATCAGCAAAGACATGGGGAAAAACAACAATTAGGTCATAATTCAGCAGCATTAGATGAGGAGTGAGGGGAAAACTGACCTGCACTCTGCAGTCATTATTATCTCACATTCATCTGGGAGTTGGCAATGGCGGACTAGACTGATACCACTGTACCGGTTGGATCGGGTTCAACCAAGAAGACACTATAACAGCATAACTTCTGTATTATAGTTGTTGTGTTATCATGGGAGTCTAGTTTTGAATATTTTAAGATCCACTTATTTCCCTGTCATTCAGTTTTATTCCAATAGTCTTCCAATTGTCTTCTATCCATAACGTTACGTGACATGAAGAATTATATCTACAAAATAACTTAGACTTTTTCAGCTATTTCCTTGAAAACTATGATCCCAGAAAAAGCAACTGATTTTGATGCCTAATCTGGTGCAACAACTAGTTTTTCGATTAAGAATTCAGTTCAAAATTGCCTTTGTTCTGAATAAAGGATTGTCAACAATGCAAAGAGGATTACTACTGTTTTCTGTTTTTGTCATTTTCTAAGAGAATTTCTACTGGGATTCAATGAAACTGGTGTTAAAAATTATTTCAGAAATTGCCAGTATGGCCAACTCAACTGGTAATGTCCAATATCAGGTACAAACCATGCATACACTGTTGTTAGTTTGTTAGTTAAGGCATGCATGACATGCACATCAGGACAATAAAAGGACACAGAGAAACCATGTTGAGGCGTATTTATTGTCCTTTTATTGTCCTGATGTGCATGTCATGCATTCCTTAACTAACTAACTAACTAACTAACTAACTAACTAACTAACTAACTAACTAACTAACTAACTCACAGTGTATGCATGGTTTGTATAAAACCATAGTTTGTATAAAATCTCAACTATGGCATCCCGAATCTTGCAAGATATTGCAACAAGGGCTCTAATGCCTTCAGACGTGTTCTTACACATACAGTATATCTAATCAGTGTCTGCTCCGCAGAGTTGAGCTAAAGATATTGAATTGAATTCAATAGAAAAGCACTTTAATGATTTCCCTAATGATTGTTTTGCAAGCAAAGAAAATGTGAGAATTTCTATTTTCTGCAAGTTATTTTATTCGACATCTACTACTTATAATCTGATTTATAATTCTGCATTTATGTTTTTGTAAACAGATGAGAGCATCATGCAGAGATGATCAAGGTGTCTCAAAGTTGCACCTAATTTCATTTTATTTGCTCATGAAAAACAGGGTTTCCCAGTCAGAATCATGTATTTTTCAGTTTCTGTTTGAAAGTAATCTACACTCTGTCCTAAAGTATACTGAGGTCAAAGATGTTAAAGAACATTCATTTTAATGCAGAAGAAAATGAAGCTGTTTATCCAAATGCTCCTGATGCTGATATCGTTCTGTATGAGGCAAAGGCCACCTCCAGCTCTTTAGGACCCCAACATGTGCTGCAGCTATTTTCTGGCTGAGAGTTCTGTAACAATTCTGGCTAATACAGCTGCAGATCAACTTAATTCTACAACTAAAGGTAGGGAAAAAACAATATAACTGTACAGCACTAAGTAAGAACTAGAAAGATACTAGGTTAGAGGCATTAAACAGAAATGCAAGGTACTCAAACAATGAGCAATGCTCACCAAATAAGATGACATACGACTTTAATGTTCACTAATGAGGGGAAACACAAAGCAGGTGTCCACAATGACAGGACACGAGCCAGACAACAAAAGAAAAAATCAAAACATGAGCAAGGTTGCCGTATGGTGGTCTGGAAAGGAATTGTCCATGGTGGACCTGAGATAGCATTGGCATGTTATGAAATTTTTGTGGGCAGATTAGTGGTGTGTCACCAATGTTATCAAAATAGCAATTTGTTATGCAGCAAGCCACAAAATGTGGAGAAAAATATGCTTCACAATACACATTTAGAAGCAAACGACAAGAGATACGCTTCTTTAAGCAAGTGTAAACCTGAACAGCACTGTGAGATGAGGTGTAAATATGCCATATTGTATCTGCTGCTCTCCTGCAATCAGTGACAGAAACACGTACAGACTCCAAATTAGAATTAATCTGACTCCAATATACTACAACATAATGTAACTGATGAAAACGTAATATATCAGGGTTTAATTAAATATTGAACAAGAATTTTACAGGAATGCGACATTATTGGGTCAAGCCATTGATCTATTAGCTCAGAGCTACTGTAATAGCATGATGCTCCTGAGATATCAGTGATTCTGACACCTTCAGATCAACAGACTTGCCTGGTCCTTCCTGATGCCCTTCTTCTGGTTAGAGTTCTCATAACCTGAAAACCAATCACTGCTGCTATGGATGACACCACATGGACACCTTAAAATACATGAGATTACTGTTGATGGTATCAAATAGAAATCACAAAGATCACTGTGCATATTCTTCCTTGGATAGTCTTAGCACAACATTTGCTATAAACACTCAACTATCCATCATTGAATAGTTTATAACTTCAACAAAACTGAAAATTATACCATATTCCTTGTTTACACAATTACACTTTTTAACTATATATCACACAGTTATACAATACAGGTCTTTGGACTGCCAAAGGAAACCCAGGAAACATATAGAAAACATACAAACTCTGTACACAGTTTGGACCCCAACCCCAAAGGTATGAGGAATGTACATATTTATGTAAATTTAATTTGTGACAATGTCCATTGTTAGATGCACAATACAAATAAAATCGAATTGAATTAAAGGATAATGTACAGACCCCCATGGCCGTAATTGGAATTTCTATATGACTTTGAAGAAGACAATACCTAATAATCTCTCAAATAATAAATACAACATTACTTTGATATTTAAATTTAAAACTCAAATGAAGTCAAATTTGTCTGCTTCTTTCATTCAAGATCCTTTCAACACATGTAGCACTGCATGGTTCTATAGTGTACAGCTATTGAAGAATTATGAATCTGTTGTCATCCAGAAGACAGTTGGTTCCATTTTGAGTCTGGTTCCTCTCAAGGTGTATTCCTTATGTCATCTCAGGGCATTTCTTTGCTTGCCTGAGACGCCTCTGGCTTGCTCATTAGAGACAAATTTAATTCTATATCCAGATTTATTCTCTGAAAGCTGCTTTGTGGAAAGTCCATTGTTAAAGCTGCTATATAAATAAAATCTAAATCAAATAGGCCAAAAAGTCTATGACTGCTTTGGAAAAGTTGTGCCGCTTTGGGAAATTAGCACAAAATCTATTTGGGTGGAACTACGTAGTTCCTTTTGACTTATTTTTTTGGTAGAAAAAGGACATCCATTTTATGAGCAATGGACTAAAGGGTAAAGCCTTGTGTTACAGCACCGGCACTATGGTGATCAAGCCCATATCACTTTCCTGAGTGTCAGTGAAGAGAGTGCTATATATTGACCAATGTTAATATCTCTATAACCTACAGTTCAGTCAACAGGATTTTACAAGTTTCAAGAAAATTCTTAACAAATACTAAAATATGGAGTGTCATTAGTTGAACTCTTAAAGTCATAAACAGTGATCATCAGTGTTAGTGGTCCAAATTTATTCTGCTGTCATCTTGTGGTACAATAAGATATTGCACATTGTACAGTCAGGTCCATAAATGTTTGGACAGTGGCACATTTTTTTTTTAAACATTTGCCTATAAACACAACTAAAACTGGTATGAAATGAAGCAATCAAGATGTAATTAAAGGGTGATTTATTACAAGTTTTTGTCAAGTTTTGTGATAAGAGCTTAATGCTAAACTTGTTAAGCTACTGTAACTGGGAGATGTTGGCCATGTTTTGTTGGCCAATTAATTCACTAGTGATAAAGATACATAGATGTAGACAGATGCGGCACACCAAATTTCAACTCAATTAATGGTTTCTTCAAAAAGTTATTTAGACAAATACATCCACAACAGATCAATGCTCCAACTTTTGCAGACATTCTCAGAACCTTGTACTAAACCTTGCTTATATGTTTGGTTCAAATCCATATGACTAATCATGAATTATAGCTATTTGAGTAACCCTTCTTTTGTCACCCTCAGTATAGTGCAATGAATTGGCATGACCCAAGAATTGATGAGGGGGAAAAATGTAATCTTTCAACCCAATGGTTCATGTTGAAAGTGTAACTTTGACAAAAAAAAAATTGTGATAGGAAAAACCATTTCACCAGAAAGCATGAACGAACTTAGTGAAAATGACAATTAGGATGTGAGGCCACATCTCTTCTTCTATCGTTAAACAGCAAAGTTCTCAATAAGTTTGGAATGGACTTCTGTAGTCTATGATAAAAGAATAAAAGTTATGATGAGGCCATTCCAGATTCAGCTGTGGTGTTGGCCTTCCATCTGGTGTTTAATTCTTGTAATAGCTGTGAAATAACATTTCCCTCTTTGGAAAAAATCACATATTTTTGGACTAAAACTAAGGATTGTGAAAAAAATCTTTTTCATGATTTTTTTTAATTGAAAAGACAAATAAACACACAAGCAGCATGTAGTCCAGGTCCATTCAGTCAGATAGCATGTGCACAGGCCTGCTGGTTGGCTAGTCAGCAAGAAATATAAATTTTCCAACTTTGGCAGGAGAATGAAAGCAAATTAACCCAATAGTAAAACAAATACAACAATTAAAACACTCAATATACAGTATGTAACTCAAGGAATGGGTCCAAAAAACAACCTAACAGTTTTTTTTAGCTTTAAATGGGAGATAGGAGTAAATGATCACAATAAGATATTTCACTACTGTTCATGATATTAGTGAAAGTTCATACACACATTAGGAATTAGAAAGCTTACTTCTATCTGCTGGCACTTCTGACCTTGTTAGAAATAAGTAAAAGAAAAGTTATACAGTATTAAGCATCTAATGTTCTTTATACATTTTGTGCATATACAGTAGAGTCACAAATGGAGATAGGTCTGCATAAAAACTAAATATTGTATATTACAGTACAATAGTTTATTATAGTATTAAGAAGTAAACTGTGATATTACTTCTAAATGAATGTATTATCTATTAATTACATTTCCATAATTCATACATCATGTATATGCCATTTCAACGCAGACCATCATCAGTGCACTTGGCATCAAAGCTTCCATCAACTAAGCTTCCATGAAATAAATCTTACGGGGTGAACTGGATTGAAATTGATAACTGCTCATTAGATAGAATTATAATTTGAGCACCGTTATACTTACAATTAGTAATTAGCTCCAGGTTTATAGCAATTTATAATCACACCCTCCCATGTCACCCAAATGAGGATGAGGTTCACTTTTGAGTTTGGTTCCTCAAGGTTTCTTCCTCTTCCATCTAAGGGAGTTTTTCCTCACCACAGTCACCTCAGGCTTGTTCATTGGGAATAAAAATACATACACATATAAATATAAGCCTAATATTAATACTGAACCTTTGTATAATATTCATTTTTGTAAAATATTAGAATTTTTGTACTTTTGCATTATTTCTTATGCTTATGTAAAGCTGCTTTGAGTTAAAGCCGCTATACAATTAAATTTGAATTTTAATTTGAATTGAATACGAAATGTTCAAATTGTAAAGAACAGGGTGAAAGTAAAAGCAGGCTTTAGATCCTGATATTAGCATTAATCGAACTCAAAACCAAACTCAGGTGGTGTTTAGCTTGCTTCCTTATATCTTAACAGCTTTGCTGAGTTCATGCATCTTGTCCTAGAGGTTTTTAACTGGAATGATAAATCTAGCCGATGATATTGCGAACATAGAAATAACCTAACGCAACATTGTGTAATCTGTTTAGCACTTAAAATATCTAGGATTTTATTTTAAGTCTGTTTTCATTAAATATGAAATTAAAAAAAAAAAGTTAGCAAACAAACAAGTAAGTAAATAAAACAGCCTTAAGGACAAGCTTGTCCTGAAAAGCCTGGATAATATTATTGATTGGTTTCTAAATCTGTCTGTTTTATAGCAATATGAAATTTCACATAATATTTGTAATAAAATCACAATAAAACTGTACTTATAAATTAATAAGTAATTTATGGAGTAACTTATTCAGGTGAATATAATGGATAATTTCTGTTATGTATAAATGTCGCTGTTTATTTAATAGTGTTTGCTGAGTCATGTTGAGGTAACGTCAGTTAGCATCTAAATGTTAGCTCAGTCATGATTCAAATCTCAAGCGCCAGAGAATCCGTAGCTTTTTTTCGCAATGCACTATGGGAACTGTAGTTCTTTCCAAAAAGGACAATAAATACATAGTCTTTCTTTTTCTGGGTTGTTTCTTTAACTTGATATCATTCTTATTGACTCATTCTCCGTATATTATTTTGCTTTCTGACTCTTTAAGAGTGTTCTGAGAGTCTAAGAAGAAAATAAAAATGAACGGAAGTGGGCGGTCGGAGAGGATTGAGCACACTTCCGGGTTTGTGATCTGTTGTCACGTGTACGTTGTATTGGAGTTTAGCAGTATATACCCTATAGTGTCTAGTCTTAACTCTATGGGTAAAGTAAACTGGAGTAAATAAGTAACTGAGTGTTTGTCTAAGTTACTTAGACTAACATTACTAACCACAGGACAGCCTAGATTATACCAAGGTAGGACTTGTTATTTATTTGACAGTATTATATAATGATGGTTAGAATACTATATATCTTAGGATATATATATATCCTATCCTACATATATATATATATGCACACACACACACACACACACACACACACACACACACACACACACACATATAAATTGATGCCCGATGACGCCTGAGATAGGCACATCCGTAGTTCGGATAAGCGGTAGAAAATGAGTGAGTATATATACACACACTCATTTTCTACCGCTTATCCGAACTACCTTGGGTCACGGGGAGCCTGTGCCTATCTCAGGCGTCATCGGGCATCAAGGCAGGATACACCCTGGACGGAGTGCCAACCCATCGCAGGGCACACACACACACACTCTCATTCACTCACGCAATCACACACTACGGACAATTTTCCAGAGATGCCAATCAATCTACCATGCATGTCTTTGGACCGGGGGAGGAAACTGGAGTACCCGGAGGAAACCCCCGAGGTACAGGGAGAACATGCAAACTCCACACACACAAGGCGGAGGCGGGAATCGAACCCCGACCCTGGAGGTGTGAGGCGAACGTGCTAACCACTAAGCCACCGTGCACCCCTATATTCATACACACATACAGTATATACACATACACACATATAGATATATGTAGTGTGTGTGTATGTGTATGTGTGTATAAATATATATACACATACATACACAAAGTATATACACACATATATAGTAAGTCTAGCTATCTTTAATCCCACAGAAGAGCACAAATTGATGAAAATGTTAAAGCTGACTATGATATGTCAGTACATTGCAGTCTGCAGGCTGAACAGTGGAGCATTGAAAGAACGTGGTCTGGTTTGAGGAATGATGCCGAGGTGTGTGTGCATCGCGTACCTGCATGCGTGGACGAGTTGGGATGAAGATTCAGTATCTGAAGAAGGCAAAGTTTTGGAGGTTGTGTGATGCTCTGGGCAATATTCTGTTGGGAAACCTTGGGTCCTGGAATTCATATAGACGTCACATTGACTGACACAGCCTCTTTCATCAGGATAATGCTCCTTTCCTCACTACAAAAATTAGTCAGGAAAGGTTTAAGGAACATAAAGAGCTATAGGTGTTGCCTTGGCCTACAAATCACAGTCATCTAACCTTGTCCTGTGGAGTCCATGCCTTGAGAGCTCAGAGCTATATTGCCAGCAAAAGGAGATTCAAGACAATATTAGGCAGTTGGTTTTAATCTTATGGCTTATCATTGTATATCATGATACCTAAATTTCACAATATAATATTTAGACTTTCTAACATAGGCCAGTAGTTTCACATTCTAAAAGACAATAATACGTAATGTACTGTTTGATGCACACTGTTACATGCAGTAAACTACAGTTTAATTTTAAATTTCTTGCATAATATCCAGAGATTTCACACACTGTATATGTATTGTATGCTTTAAATAAATAAATAAATAAACAAACAAACGCATGCAGTTGTGAATTTAACTGATTCCCGTTTTCTCTCTGCAGTGATTTGCGGATCTTCGGCCTCTCTGCTTTACAGAGGAAGATGAGTATAACACGTCTCTGGAGATCTTACCAGGGGCTAATGGCCAAAAAGCCATGGACTGTCCAAATAATAACAGCTGGTAAGAATCCCAAAATTATCCATCAGGGCAAAAAAAAAAAACAACATAAAATAAATCACAACTCCAGCCCAGTGTCTTACTCTGTCCTATATCCAGCACCATGGATTCCACCATTGAGTACAAGAGTACAAGGTGTTTTCAGTGTCCTGGTGTTGTGTCAGTGTCATCAACTAAGTGGTTTTGTGCAGTGTTTCCCGTGGATCAGTTACCATGCTGAGGTGAGGTGTGCCAAATTGACCACGGATAATTTCACCTGGAATGCAGAATGCGTCAGACATGGCTCCTAGCCACCAGAAGCATTTCTTCAAGGACAGAGAGAAGAGAATTTTCTTATGAATTTATTCTTAATACATTTATTATTAATAAACTTATTATTAAGCAGAATTTATCAATCTTCATTCAGACGAGTCCCATCGTTTTAGATAAGAATGCATTATTCTATATGATTTGAAATGAACTGGTTCCTTTCATAGTTAATGACGACGTGTTTTCAATAGACTGTATTTAACGGACCAATACAACAATGTGTATTTTGTCGTAGGTTATTCAGGGTTTTCAGGGATTTCCTGTAGTGGCGTCTTATATGTACTTGTCTTATAATTTGTAGTAGAACTTCTGTTAATTCGGGAGAATTGTAATACAGGTTCAGTCATTTTTAACTATTGCTATTCGATATCCAATGCTGTGAAAATGTTCAAGCAAGAGCCCTGCAGGTTGCTACCAACCGTTCACTTGAGTGACCCTTTTATATTTGTTAAAACAAGAGTATGACAGACATTTGTCTTCCTCAAGCTGTTGCTCTTTCTCTTCCTGTTTCTGCTTTGCACTGTACGGTGTGTGAAGTAGACCTGCTTTAATAAGATAAGCCAGTAAATGCATGACCAGGGGTCCAGTCTCTTTCCTCAATGCTTTTCTGTATTATTAGTTGTTCTCTGGCATATTTTGAAAGGTTACATTGCGTAAAAGGTACTACATTTTCTCGCAAGGATCTGCTATTAAGACACACTGACCTTTGTAAACCCTGATATTTGGTCAGAGACAATCCTATAAATTTCAGGACGGATCTGTGTCCAGTCCCCGCTTAATATTGGAGTTGTGTTTTTTACACAACCAACTAAATATCATAAAGACTGGGAATGGACAGATTCAGATCCTGTCCTTTCAGTACAGAGAAAATTGACTCATTTTTGACATTTTCAAGTCATCTCATTTTGTAGAGAAACAAGCAAAGGCTACTAAAAGCATTTATACTGTCTGTTGAAAATATTTTTTTACTTATAGGCTGAAGTGTGTATTAAACAAAGTAGATTGTAAATTAAATAAAGAAAACTGCTGTTCTTCCATGGCAGCTGTGACTGCTGAATCTTATACATGTCTTATAACCCGTATGTATGTATGTCTGCAGACATTACAATCACTTTTCATGTATGTCGGATGAACTTGCCTCCTGTTTTTGTTGGGATGTAGTACGTTGCAGGGTTTTCCAGTGTCAGAGAGCCAGGAACTTATTTTTGTTCTCATCTCTCACTGCACTCTCTGGTTTTGTCCTGTTTCTTGCTTCATTATATCCTTTATTATATGTTATGTTCATTATTTCCCATTGGGACAGAATTTCAAGCAGTTTAAATAATTATAACTTACACTAGCATCAAATACAGTATTTCCACTCGACTACAAACTGCTGTAGAAAGGATATTATATTCATTTACATTATTTACTATCCACTGTCACCCAACTGTGCACGAGGTTTCCTTCTGAGCCCGGTTCCTCTCAGGGTTTCTTTATGACACTCTGATTTATTTTGGAGCAGAACCGTCAGACTGTGATTGTACATTAGCACTAACATCCTGTGCCATGGTTCTGTTCATTCTAACCATTACACTCATTGTATCCACCAGAAGAATCACCTGGATAAGCATTTGTGAATATAAATGCTAAGAAATATCAACAAATTTCGTTCAACCTATGCTGAGGAAACCCACATTTAAAAAAAAAAAAAGGAGACATTAAGAAAAATGCAGATAGTAACCCGAGACAGAAACACTGCAGAAGGAACTACTGAAAGGTTTTTTTTATCTGTTCACGTCTTTTTTCTTCTTCTTACAGCTTTTCTCTTCCACATACTGTCATCCAACAGGCTCTCTGATGGGAGTAGGGGATATCATCTCCCAGCAGCTAATTGAGAGACGTGGCTGGAACAAGCATAACATTATACGCACCACAAAGATGATGAGCATTGGCTTCTTTTTTGTCGTAAGTCCATTTTTATGTTATTATATCCATCCACGGATGTGTGGGCGTAAATAACAATCAAACACACTGGGCCTCATTTATCACTTTTTGGTTAAGTTGTGATCTAAAACATCTGAAATTACACACAAGTATCGGGTGCTCACATAAATAACTATAAACAGTTCTGACGCACAATCGGTAAGTGCCTGAATGGGCTGGGAACTGAGAAAATGAAATAATAACCGATAAGCAGTTTTTCCAAGGACCAGGTTCTGAAATGCAGTCAGCTACTGAGTGAGCTTTAAACTTTGTCTGGGTTTGAGAGAGTTTGGAAACACACTGAAAATTTTTTTGCTAACCTTGACGTTAGCAAAGAAGACTAGATACTGCCTTGGAAATTTCACCTACAGAGCATGACTCAGTAGAATGATTTTCTACCCACCATGAAAACATTGATAGCGTGATGACATCAGGAACACTGTGGGAAGGGAGACCTGGGGAACGCCGAATGGCAGCGGCTTGTGTAACATTGTGCGTAACGTAACGTATGCATCAAGGCACACGTGCCACAACCTGAGATAGCGTGCCCTGCCTGTGCCATGCTGGCAAAGACACACACTAGGTTCATCATAGCTTGGGAACAGAATGTTAAACACCATCAGGAAAGTGTTTATGGGGTTAGAGCTGGACAGAACTGGCTGGAAGGTGACACCTCAATATATCTGAGTGGAAGTGTCCCAAATCTCAATCCCCCCATTATATATATTCTAAGAATTTCCCACCCTTTAGTGATATGATCAGTACCTGTAAACACGATGCCTAAATAGTGACCAAAATAGCTTACTGTATGTCTTGCTGAAGTACCTTTTAGAGAAAAAAAAATTGACCTTAATTTAACTGATATGTCTATAATGCTTTGGGAGGTTAATGAGAGTTATAGCATGGGCTGTGTTTCCCCACACTGTAGAAGAGTTAGTCTTCATGATATTTCTAATCAAATAATAACTAGGCCCAGTGATCATGCAAAACCTGTGAGTGTGACTAATTTGTAATCAGTGTTAATGGCTGAATGTAAACTTTTTAGAGGAGTGGTGTTTAGAATCGGTCTATTGTTTTGTAATGATGGCAAGAATAGATGGGTCTTGCTTCAGCATGGTGCACATAGGCAGCGACCAGCATGGAGGCACAGGGTTGGGCCAACTGGGAGTAGGAGAAACCCAATAAATCTGGTTCCTTCTGCAAAACTCACACCCACACAATAGACAGCAGGATTTTGTGAGAAACACTGAAACATTTCAGTTTTTTTTTATTTGTCTTTTGGAACAGACACTAAAATTGACCGAAATTATATTTATATAAATTGCAGCTGCAGCAAATTTCTATAATTTCTCTGCCTGGTTTTTTCCACTGAGAGGAATAGGAAACACTAATTGCATATTGGGGAAAGGAAATCTTCACTTCGAGTTTAACCCTGTAGCCTAAACAACACCGGATCCTCTCAAACCCTTGTCATTGAGCCACCCAATTGTCTCTATTGAGATGGCAGCATTACTTTACAGTTTGATGCATATATCCAAGTCTTATATCCCTGACACACCTCAGGCGAATCAGTTCATGCACCAGTGGTGTGATTCTTGATCATTACCCACTGTCCTGGTACAATAATCTGTCCCATGTTTCAGGTTAGGTTGGATGTACATCTGCAGGTCTTCGGTTTAATATCGGCAGTAAGGCGGTCAGCTGACCCGTTATACTTTTAGAAGGAGCTGAGACCAACTTCGTCTATTGTGGGTGTGGACAAATGCAGCACAAAACAGCTGGAAACGCATCAACTCTGGTGTAGCTTCACAATCTCGATTTCACAGTTCGATTTTGATGTGCAACACCCTGAGGCAGACATAGAGAGTAAAGCTTCCGCTGAAAATTCTCTTGACTTTCCTGAATACCTGGACTTTGCAGTGTGAATGGCTGTCCCTGTCTTAGTTGAATAGGACTGTGTCAAAACTAATAAACCAGCTCTAGGAAATTCAGTTTCTCTTGACCTGGTAGAATGTTTATTCAAGAAACCTGAAGATGTATGAACAACCCTACAGGCGCTGTGGTGCGAGCTGCAGGAGTTGGTTCCCGGCATGATGCACAGAGGTAACTGTGGATTTGTTGACCTAAGCATGGCAGGATTGCCTCAGGAGCTACATACTGTATGTTCACCCTTTCTTCCATGTACCAGCAGAATCTAAAAGTGACTTGACACCTATATCCACTTTTGTCCATATTCTAATGCAAGAGCAACTCTAATGGAGTTACCCTTTCTGGAATCTTTGCGATTTTGAAGACTCCGAGCATGACAGAAGAGAACCTGCACGCAGCCTTAGTTGCTGAATCAGCCAGTACATTACCTCAGGCTTAAAGTGTCTTCAGAGGTCCATAAGAAATAACCACAGCCTAAGGTACTGGACATTAACTCGTTTCTGCTTTGTTAACAATCAATAAAATTGGCAACACGTTCAACAAAATTATGAACTTCCCTCTGTACATTTTTGTACCCCTCAATGCATAGTGAGCAACTGCTTTTCTTCAGCTTATTGTGTTGGCTTTGTAGAAGCCAACATTCTGTTTTACTATTTAAGCTTAGACAAAAATTTATCAAGAGTAACTTCTCCTAGGGCTTTTGAGCCACATGCACCAAATTCGGATATGTTTTAGACCCTGGTGTGAAATTTGTTGCTATTACTTTTCTAAGCGATCCGAGTTCCGGTACTTCCGGTACCGGGTCTCAAATTGGCCTTTTTTCCTATAGACTCCCATTATAAACTTTGGAGGTTTATAACTCGGCAAGCTTTCGAACTATCTACACCAAACTCTGCCAGCTCCTTTAGGGTGATACTCTGAACAAAATTGGTGTACCTACTGGCCTTTCGGTTGTCCCGCAGCCCCGCCCCCAAAATATGCAAAATCAAAAAACTTTTTACATGAACATGAAAAGTGAACATGTCATATGTCAAAACACTCAGAACAATGAGGGGAACTTCCTCAAGAGTATTCGGATGATGTCACATGCTCGTCTCCACTTGCCTCCAAATGTTTTGGCACCCTAGCTTTCTGTCCTCTTGGATCCAAACGGAACACTGATCCTTATGTCCACTCACCTCCAAAAAACACCGGCCTTTGCGAATACTTGATTTGGCAAAGCCAACATCAAAGTTTGTCACGACAAACTTTACAAATCTAGTTGTAAATTGTGGTCTTGGTACGTTATTCAGAAACAGAGCCCTTGACAGGTGCCGTTGTAACGAGACAATCAATGCTATTCATTTCATCTCTCTGTGCTTTATGTTCTGTACAAAATATTGCATGAAAAAAAAATCAGTAATATCTGTAACACTTTTAATGACTTATTAATGTATCTTATGAACCATAAAACCATTTTTTGTCTACTACAGGGACCAGTAATTGGTGGATGGTACAGAGTACTAGACAGATTTGTCATTGGGACGACCAAAAGCACAGCACTGAGGAAAATGCTACTTGACCAGGTAGAGTAGCGTCCAGCTCCATGATGTCTTAATGCATGTTCACACCAAACAGGATGCAAATAAAGTCTGTGCACATTTAAGGTTTTTAAAGCCCAATTTTATTGACAGCATCAAGCCAACTGCATCTACATACAGTACATACTACTTTATACAGTGGATATTAAAAGTCTACACACCCCGGTTAAAATGGCATGTTTTTGTGATGAGTTAAAATAAATAAATAAACCAAGATTAAATCCTGTCAGAACCTTTTCCAGATTTATTGTGAAATTGCAAGCAATATATTAAAGTGAAAAACAATATGAGTCATTATTGGGGGGAAAAAAGAGAAAATATACAACAATAAGGTCAAATTCCTCTTCATCTAACATGTTAAATTGAATGCTATCTGGAGCTATTTATTATTCCCTCCACCCTGATTAAAGCCAGAGTTCCAGCACAAGAAAAGCAGCCTTTAAGCATGAGGCTGCCACCTCCATGCATCAATGTGGTGATGGTGTGCTTTTAATGACGTGCTGAGTTTTTATGGGTTAAACATTAAACTTCAGCTTCATCAGACCATAACACGCGTAGATTTGTTTTGTTTTTTGGTAAACTGTAGCCAGGCTTAACCATCCTCCACTGTAGTCAAGACATATGAAGAAGTAGGGAGATTGTTGTCACATTTTCTACACATATTGATTATTGTCTTTACAGTGTTCCATGAAATATACAATATCTTATATGATTTTTGTAACCATCTCCTCATTGATATTTTTCAGCAGTGAGATCGAATATATAAAAAGAAAATCTAATATATATTTTTGTTTAATTAGTCACTTTAATTGATAGAAGGTATATACTAATTAGTATTTAATATGTGTTTAAGACCGGTTAATTCTGAACACTGCCACATTTCTAATTATAAGGTGTGTACACTTATGCAACCAGGTTACTGTACATTTATGAATTTTCCCCCTCTAAAAATGATTCTTTTTGTTTTAAACTGTAATTTATCGTTTGCCGTTTTACATAAAAGTTGAAAAAAGGCCCTGGCGTGATTTATCTTTTGTTTAACTTTTTTTAAATCACAAAAACATACCATTTGTACAGGGGTGTGTCGACTTTTTTTATATCCACTGTATGTTTATGTTGATGGTTTCTTTTTGTTATTGCAAGTGACCTGTAATTTAGATTGAGATGGTTTGGACATGTACAGAGGAGGGAAATGGTTATATTGGTAGAAGGATGTTAGAGATATAGCTGCCAGGTAAGAGGTCAAGAGGAAGGACAAAGAGGAGATATATGGATGTGTTAAATGAGGACATGAAGGTAATTGGTGCGAGAGTAGAGGATGCCGAGGATAGAGTTAGGTGGAAATAGATGATGGCCCCAATGGGAAAAGCTGAAATTAGAAGAAGAAGAATATACGACCTATAATTGTCTTTATATACAGTATATAAGCACGAATCAGTTTTCACAGCATAAAAAGATCAAAAACACCAGGAAAATCTGGAATTGGTCATTTAAAAAGCAGATATTAATTGTGAAGGTCAGTAGTCCATAAAGTTGCAGTGCCCACATTTAAAAGTGATGTAATACCCTCAAATTAAATCTGAAGTTCTGATATGATATTCATTATTTCATTTCAACTCCCTTATATTGTTGTAAACAGCTATAATGTAATAATATCGAAGTAATAATGGATTTGTCTGTACTGTCTTACTGATTACGGATCGGACTCTCTTTGTTTACAGGCGTGCTTTGCTCCTTGTTTTCTCGGAACATTCTTAGGAATCTACGGAGTTCTTAATGGGCTCACTGTGGAAGAGAACGTAGCTAAGCTCAAGAGGGTTAGTGTGCTACATTTCCATTTGGTCTGTATACCAGTTCAATATATCACAGTTGCTAAGATTATATAAATATACATGTTTATATTTTAGAAAATATTTTTTGTAAAAAAAAATAAATAAATAAATAAAAAAAATAAGACAAAAAACGATGAGTTGCTTTTCCCTTTTCCGTGCCATTATAGGAGTGAAATAAAACCTAGTGCTGTCTCTCACCTGAAGATTCTTTATCACTTTTTTGCACTTGTCAAAAATAAATAAATATTTACTTATTTTATACAACCAGTCTTTCTTTGGTTGACCTTTTGCCATATTTCCATTTCAATGCAATGGTTCTGAAGGACGTTCAGACATTTTTTTTAGGAGCTTGTAGAGACACTGGTTGTCCAAGTTTCATTAAACACTCTGAAAAACTCGGGTTAGATTTTTTTTTTTAAACATAAATAAGGAAGAAAGCTTATTATCTGCAGTTACACTATTGCTTAATTGAAGATGCCTTGATCACCGATTACACTTTGTTTTGTATTTTCATTAGGACTATGCAGATACCTTGATCACCAATTACTATGTAAGTAAGTTCTATTCATAATGTCTATGTATAATATATATTTTTGTTTCAATCAGCTCCAGAATTTTGGGCACCTTTGGTAAAAATGTATAGAATTGGCAAAACATGCCCAGACTTTGACATTCGCTGCCATAGATATTTTACATGATTTCCTGCACTGAAATGTTTGCATGTGTCTCAGAATTGATCAGCTTAAGCATTTGAGGTCAGGTTACTCAAAAACGGATTCTACCTTCGTCTAGATTTGTTGTATAATCTACATAAGGAAAATTTACTGTCTCTCTAGAATCTTTATGAACTCTTTACAATTTTGGGTATTTCTTAAGGTACTCTTAAGGTACTGCAGTATTCGTTCAATTAAACTCCATTGAGACTGAAGTCATTTTTTATTATGTCTTTTTTTTTTTTTTTGTCAGTTGTGGCCTGCTGTTCAGATCGCCAATTTTTATTTCATCCCCCTTCAACACAGGTAAAATGATCCCCTGATGTTCAGATCAGTTTCAGACCATTTTGAAATTCTCTGAAGTAGCTTTTGCTTTAGAACCTGTGTGCATTTTAAAATCAACATGCTTTCAATTTCAGTATAAAATTTTGCACGTCATTACTTACAGATTGGCTGTTGTGCAGATTGTTGCTGTGGCGTGGAATTCATACCTCTCATGGAAAGCCAATAAAATGTAGAGAGACGTATTGTTGCCTTACTGGTGCATTTTGTGGAAATTCATCGGGGTAACAAATTAACTTCAGGAATTCATTTTAGGAATAAAAATTGTAAAAGGAAAAGACAAGAAAGACCAATATAAATACACTATTTTCATGTTACACTAGGGGAACGGAATGTCATTATTATTATTATTATTATGAATATTATTATTATTATTATTATTATTGCTGTTGTTGTTTTCATTGCTGATGCTAACGTTAGCATTATTACTACCATCCACCATTTTAAATGATAGTTTACTTCAACAAAATCTCCTGTCATCGCAATTTCCCTTCAAATTTGAGGAACATTTTCTATGAAAACTGGAACATGTTGTACACTTCCTGCCATGCCATGTTTTTCTTTTTTTTTTTGTTTAAGAGCAGAATTTTATGAATAGTCATCTCTCTGTAGGACCCAGTGAGGCAGTTATGAGCTTCTATGAACTGTGAATTAAAGATTTTTACTCAAGCAGGTAGTTGATATTGAAATAAACATCTCTGTGAATAGATTTTATTTCACCTTTCCCAGAGAGGTTTCTTAGCTTTTCACATGTATTAAGTTACAATTTATTAAAACGTAATTAATTAAAAGCATTAATTTAAGTGTTGGTGTTCCTTTGTGTTTGGAAATAATGTATCATTACAGCATTGCATCATTACATATGTATAAGTCATGTGGTTAGGCGAGACATCGTGGAATTGTATCCACCTTCCAGATTTCCTGCAGCATTGGAGACTACACAAGATGGCGTGTTGTGTTATTATTCTTAGTCTGAGATTTTATTCAACATTTTATTCAAGCTATGGCCTTTATTCATAAGTGTACTGTTACAATTGTTAGAGTTATGCTAATTCTTAAACCTTATGAGTTAAGTTTAATAAAATCAATTAAGGCTTTTAATTTATAGCTTTTAAGATAATTTATAGCATTTAAGATAAGAAAATTTGATTGCTTTGAGTACAGCTAACTTCTAAAGAGTTCACTTGTTTTTTGTAACAGCTATAAGTTCAAAGAACTAAGTTATTAAGCATTTTAAAATGCTTAAGTCAAGCTAAAGTAAAACAGCTCGGTCATGTTCTGTCTCAGTACCGGCTTTATCCTGAGGGCAGTATGTCTACTGCACTCCGCATATGCAGAGGACATGGGTAACTCCACACCGACAGTAATCCAATGCCAGGATCAAACACAGGGCTCTGGAGCTGTAAGGTGGCACAACGACCATCTACACTAAAGCAAAATAAAACAGCTGTTAAATAAATTTCATGTGTTGTATGAGTTATGATTTGAAATTTGGAAGAATTTGTTTCAGTAGGGGCTTGAAATAATATTACAGGAATAATTGAAATTTGAGTCACATGAATTGTGCTTAATTTTAAAAAAATATTACTCTAATATAACTATACTGCAAAGTCAAGCAGTGTTAAGTGTGTCACACTTGAGTATGGGCATCATTAGAAATTTAGGCTTATGTTTCTTGTATTAAACTGTTTTAAACTGTATAATGATGAAGTCTTGGGTTAGGGCTATCCATGGGGCTATCCATGGCAGGCCATTTTCAGTAGTAGTGAGTGATTTTCAAATCAAAACACCAAACAGAAGTGGGTCCATCAAGCAAACCCTTAGGGCAGACATTCTTGGGATCTCTAGTATCTTAAGAGTAATATGTGGCTAAATCAGTATATAGAGGACAGGATAAAGATAAATAACAGATTATTGGGTATGTTATTGTATGGTAATTGTTTAAGATGATCGATGCACATCAGGGGGTAGGACATTTTAAGAAAAAGATCTGTTTAATAAAGTGAGCCTATGCCTGTGAAATATTGACAATAATATTGTAATGAAAAGACGTAATGAAAATCAGATACTAAGACGCGATCAACAGTGGAGCCTCGGTATATTTCAGGACTATGGCCAGCTCCCCCTCTCTCACTCTCTCTCTCTCTCTCTCTCACACACACACACACACACACACACACGGAGGAGATTCTTATCATTTGCACTAACTTTACGGCTGATGTTTAATATAAACTTTGTTAAAGTGTGAACATATAGCATGCAAATGGTTTTGTTTGCTAAGTTTTCTTTCCGTACCGGTTACTTGCTGTGCGTAAGATCCATTTGGCTGGCCAGCTATCACTCCAGAGCTTGTCTAATTTACAGGCAGTTTATGTACTTGCTCTGACGTCAGTTTAGCTTTCATGGATGTATATAACCATTGTACTGGAGCAGCTCCGTTTCGACTGCGACTGGGAAAGATCCGTCAACTTTTTTCCAGATTCCAACTTGTTTGCAAAAGCTTTTGAAGCAGAAAGATAACAGAGTAAGTCTCTTTTGGCAAACTGTTTTAAATATAACGTCAATGTTTGTCCTGTGATCTCGTTAATGAATTTATTTTACTTATTAAATATTACTGCGTAATGTAACGTACTGCGTAATCTATTTTACAGTTAATCATTCCAACAACTAGGAATACTCCCTAATACTTTATCATAATACGTTTTTTCTATATGCTGTAGTCAGAATTCATACATGTACATAATTCATTCATTAATCAATTATTTCATTCATTAATTATAGAGTGCATACTGTGGAATCAGCTTTTGGCTTTTGTGTCTCTTGAATCCAGGGTGTGTTTGCGCGCTGTCCAGCATGAAGCCTGTCTCCTCTGTCTTGTTAATAGCGGCTGTCTTATTTTCCACTCACATTCCCCCAAGTATATGTAGACCACGGGATTTAAGCCTGTTTGACCGCCATGACTACAAGAACCAGCTGGATGAAGTTTTGCTCAGGGGTGGAAAGGGCGAGGAAATGCCCTTCTTCCGCGGTGGAAACAGTCGATGGTACGCGCAAAGAAACGCGTCGCGCTCCCCAACTTTTCCCAGCCTGAACAGTTTGGAGGAGCTTGTGGGTTTGACTAAGAGGAATGACGATCCGCCCATATCGATCGATCTCACCTTTCATCTGTTGCGCAATATGATCGAAATGGCGCGTAACGAGAATCAGAGGGAACAGGCAGAACTGAACCGCAAATATCTGGACGAGGTCGGGAAGTAAAAACGCATCCTTGAACAGGATAATGAGCTCGACGCAATCTCAGACCTCAGTTTGCTTTCTTGATTTTTTGCTAAAGCATTATACAACTCTAATGGGAAAGAAATATGACTTAACTGCCCTCAGTGCAAAGGGTAAACAGCCTAACGAGTGGAGAACTGAACTCCCATCACACAGGAGTCTACGGATAGCAGTGTTTGTGCACGTGTGCTGCATATGCAACAACCCATCATTGTAAATGGATTTAATAAATTTCAGTTAATAAGCTGTTACGTTTGCTTTATTTATAGCCTCTACATTCCCCATGACTAATTCCTATTCAACATATAATGGCATGCAAACTATCATGAGTTAAATATATTCTGGAAATCTTATTACTAACATTTGAGGCATAATGAATATCATGTCACTATTTTACTTATGAAATTGCCAATTGATACCAGTATGAATACCAGTGATACCAAAAGCTTTTTTTAGTGATTGTAACCAGTGAACTAGCCACATACTAGTAAAGGCCAAAGCCAACACACATACATTAAGCGAACTTGGTAACCCCACTAATAAAGTCCATTTTAAGTCACCCACAGGTCACATATGTAAAATTCACCATATTCTTAGTGAAAATATAGTACTAATCATTTATATCCAGTCTTTCACACACCTTCAAGAGTTCTAAAATATAGTTTGTTTGTTTTTAAATCTATGAAAATATAAATATACACATGATAGATAGATAGATAGATAGATAGATTATAGAGGGATATTCACATATTATAGCAGCAAGGAGAATTAGAAAGTATACTAAAGGTTATTTAAAATTAAAATACAACACTGAGAATATAAATATAAAAAATACAGTCTAACAGCACAATGTAGGCAAAGCAGTGTGGTGTAAACATTGTTGGTATAAGTAACAGACTTAATGTGGCAGTGAAGTGAAAACACTGTCAACAGCAAATGTTTGTGAATGAGGAAAAACACAAATGAAAAGAAAAATGAATGGAGGTACAGTATATTAGCAGTGCTTGGATATAAAAAGTGGATATTTGTAAACCTCAACTGCCATCTAATGAGCTTATCTTAAGATAGTATAGATTATTACCCCAGCACAGAGATTTGCTGTCTGAACACGTCTCCTATGAGTGCCATTGTTTAACTACTAGCTCATAGAGGGAATGATATTGATGAATGATGATCAGTGTGCTAAGGTTGTCCAGTTTATTGCCAATACACCTAACATTTTGAATGAGAATGGAGAGAATAGTAAACCTACCACCATCCTCTTTAGTACAGAAAAGTTAACTGTGTCCACTTCATCTGACAAAAAAAGACTTGCATATTGTCTATTGAGTAGAAGGAGTCATGAATGTTAGAAAGAAGCAACTTAATTTCAGTTTGTTGAAATGTTGGCGTTGCATGGACCGGACCATAAAGTTGCCACTTGTAATCTGTAGGCACCTTGTAAATTATACAACAGAAAACACCTTATTAGTGCCTGAGGTAAATGATTGAAATAAAGTTAAAACAGCAAAGAACCAATATAGAGAAAAGCTTCATGAGTACATCAAGTAAAGTTCTCCATGTTGACCACCCAAACTGCACCACCCAACCACCCAACAACGCTCTAATAGGAAATGTGGATTTTGTACATTTTTATAGAATTCAACTAGAATTCAACTTTTGCAGGGACATGCAATAGGCATTGTATGTAGTGGATCACAGCCATTCTGCGGAGGATGTTAAAGTCTTATGTGAGAAATCATTCTATGTACATAACTGTTAACAGTTAACAGTGTCTCACATGCAGGACCACTGCCAGGGCCCTAATATACAAGCAGCAACAATTGTTGGTCAACGTGGGATTTCAAGTCACATCAAGACTTTGAAATAAGACAGTGGACAAGCAATGATCCTTCAAACAATATCCATCTTACCTCAGACCTACAGTACGTTTAGACACCTGTGAGCTATGTCTAAGCCACAGACAACAAGATGTCTCAAGAATCAGTTCTTGGAATTCACTGGCACTGCCTGTCTGACATTCTGTCCTGCAAACATTGAGTAATAGACTGCTAACTAGAATAAGGAACATTAATTCTTGGCCAGTCAGCATGAACCTTTAGGGTATATTGTCCCTTACAACCCAAAGTCATTTTACATGTATAAGGGGAAAGCTGTAGGAAGTATAGGATGACCTGCAACTACTTGAAGCACTTCTCCATTCTTGCCATGGGAACGGTAACTCAGGGATTTGCATGGGATATTTCTGCCGAGGTAAGCTGGATCTTCACAAAAGTTTGAGAGATACTCACTCACATCTTCTTTGATCCCTCAGAGCATGCTTATGGCTGTGTGGCTTATCTTAAACAGAAAGCCCTACTAGAACGGATGGCTGTGAAGTTGCAGCACTGAGTACAATTAAGTACAACTACTGTAGACATTGAAACTGAGAGCATTCTCAATGTAACGCCCTGTTGTACAACTCCTCACACATTGCTAACCCTGATCCTGTCACTCCAACCTATCTCCTGACTGGGTGGGGAAATGCATTCCTACCCCATGCTTCCTTACCCTGGTCCTAGCAGACCATATACAGTATGGGTGCATTTGATCAAAATAAATACTTGCCTGGTCTTTAGTTTAGACCTCATTAAAGCAACTTTAAGTGAACATCGCATTTTAGTGTCCTCAATCTATTGAATGTTGACATATTAACAGTGAGTTGTGAGTATGGGCTAGTCTCTCTATGTGGTGCTGTAGCCTGTAAACAAATGACTCTGCTGACAGAAGATTTAGGCAACATAGTTCTTAAAATGGAAAGGAAGTTTGAAGACTGAAATAATTTTTAAAAAATAATTTTTGAAAGCTGGCTTATTAAACCATTTCTGTTTGTCAGAATGCCGCCAGCATGTTAGCATATGTTGCAGCCAGGCTCAACATCATGCTCTCTATGATGGGACTGCAGGATGAAATGGAAGCGCTCACTGAACTCAAATGTGCCACGGAAATGTGGGGCTGGCTATAATCACAATTGCGCAGCCACCTGCTCAGGAAAAACCCACTTCACAGCCCAATATGTTCCAGACATGAACCTGCTGGTCTACCAGGACCCGATGCTGGGTATTCTGCAACAGGGCAGTTGCAGCCTTGAACAGCACCATTATGCTCAGTGATTCTCAGTGAGCTTGGGTGCCTGTTCAATTTTGGGCATTTGCCACCGTCCGGCATTGCTAGATAAAGTGGTCCAACTGGCAGAGTACCACCTGGCAGCATATCTCGGTGCAAGTGAGCAACCCCCCTCTCTTTCTTGCTTTTGTAATTCCTCTTTATTTCCCTGCCATCCCTCCATCTCTGCACTACGGAAATAGGAAAATCAGTAATAAAATCAGACTCCCAAGTTTCCCTACATCTCAAGTTACTCAAAGTGAACTTACTCAAAGTGAATTATTGACACTGAGCAAGGGTATTCAAATATATATATGAATATATCCCCCTGTATGAAATGGTGTCATGTCTGAGCAGCTCCTTCAGTAACAGACTGTTACATCCTAAGTGTCTGAAGGAGCGATACAGACGATCTTTTCTCCCTGCTGCGATTAGACTTTACAATCAAAGCTGCTCCCAGTGAACCAGTCACCATAATTACACACTGGATTGCTATTTAACTGCAATAATAACAATAACAAAGTATTTTAAACAACATGTGCAATAACAGAAATTAAAAAAAAAAAAAAAACATGCAATATTACCTGAGTGCAATATGTCTGTTAGTGTAACTACTTACTCGTGGTCTCTTTTTTCTTCTTTGTATTCATACATTGTGTTGTGTATATACTGTATATTATAATATGTCTTATTGTATGTATTATTGTCAACTGTTTATCATTTGAAATACACCCACCAGCCAAATTATTAGGAATCTAATTGTAAAAAAAAGTGTATTCAGAGATGCGTTCTGCTCACAACTGTTTGACTTACTATACTATAGCCTTCTTATCAAAACTGGGCATGTCTGTCCAATTTTTTTAGTCTTACTGACAATGTTTCACGTCATAGAACTACTTCTTACTTGGGTTTTGTTGCTGTCAGTGTCATTGTTGTTGTTGTTGATTTTTTTTTGATTTGTTTTGTTTTTTAGATACTATAGACTGTGCTATGAGACAATCCAAGGTTATCAGCCGTTGCTGAAATACACTAGTATTCAGTGATCAGATGTAACATTAAAATTTCCTGCCTAATATTTTGTAACCTTCCAAGACCTCTGACACCATGATGTTAGCAGCCTCCATGGATCGGAATTGTTTGTCCCGAACATCCTACAGATGTTCGATCGGATTCAAATCTGGGTAATGTAAAGACAAAGTCAACAAAGAGGCTAATTAAGTTTACTAAATTCTTCAAGATCAAACATTTCAGTGTAAGTATTCATAGTCGACCAAAATGCATGTGTTTCTTTGCCTTTATAATTAGTGACTCACCAAACAACTAAAAAGGTCATTGCAGCTACCTGTGTAGTTGAGTTCTGGCCTGTTGCCAAAACATTTGGGACACAGTCATTTGTGTTCCATTTTGGGTCCGGTGAGCATATCATTATGTCATAGCTGACAAATAAGTGTGGCTCTTTCTCAGCAGGATCAACCACAAATATGAAACTTCTCTCAGTCGTGCAAATTGAGCTTCTGTGGAGCAATCACACATAACATACGGACATATGGTGTCCTCTATGCATGCTAATTCTCTGTGGTGAGAGATGCCAAGATTATTAATTATTGTTCATCTGGTATCTGCTGGCTGGTGAGGATAGGACAGAGAAAGTAACACCTTGCAGATAAATAAAATCCTCAAGTAGACCAAAGATGACAAACTGTGATTCAGATACTACAGGGAGGCATGAGTCATATCCCAGGGTCAGCTCTAATCCGCATTGTAAAGACTATTTCCTGGTGTCAAACCAGGAAAAAAAAAAACACCTATAATACAAATAATTAGTGTTAAATGTGCAAAAAAGTGCCAAGTTGAACTATATTCTATTGTATGAAGAATCTTACATATGTAATTAATATTAAATGTAATAAAATATTTTAAATGTGGTGGCTTAATTGGATAAGGCTTTGTTGATAGGAAGGTAGGGGTTCAAGCCCCAGCATTACAAGGCTGTCAATGCTGGATCATTGAGCAATGCCCTTAACCCTCCCTGGTCCAGGGGCATTGGATCATAGATGCCCCGTGCTCTGACCCCAACCTCCAAAGCTGGGTTATGTGGAGAAAAGAATTTCACTGTACTCTACTGTATGTATATAATATAAAACCAGTTTGAACTAGTTAGTCACAGTTTCTGTTCAATTACAGATGTGCACAGTTTCTGCTCAATCGTGCCCAGATCTTCTCTTCTTTCTCTCGTGATAAGGAGTTGTCTTTCCCTAACTTTGTGCTGACCATTAGATTAGATAAAATCACTCCTGTCCTTGGCCAATCAAAACCCTCTACAAACTTGTACAACTGAATAACTTGGCACGTTCTGTATATATGCTCATACATCTGAATAAACTTTGAGAGAACTTGACAAATAAATAGTTCATCTTTGTCTCTTTTGGCAACTCTCCCAGGATCCCGAGGAAGCATGCAGCAGGGTGATTTATATAGAATCTGTCCACCAGATGAAAAAATATTTTCTGCAGGATTTGTTCTGACAAGTAATGAAATATATTTAATTTTTTTCCCTGTAAGTAGAAATCCTCTGTTAATACAATTGTGTCAAGAATTTCTTTCTATACCTAGTAATAATGGACTAGTCAGATATTTATCCTTCTGTGTTTCCACTGATCATGTTTGGAAATATATTCCTTAACCAAGGAATTATCCGAACATTAGGAGCACAAACCAAACCTTATTGGTTATATGTGTGCACTTACTTATTATTAACCTATACATCCTGCTGCACTCTTGTCATTTTCTGTGAAAATACAGTTAAATACATGGATGGATGTGATCAAGCCAGACTCAAACCTCATGATTGGCTCTATTACAAAGGTTATGGTTATTTTATTCAGGTATTTATTGACTATTTGGTGGGACCAAGAAATCCACACAGACTGGGTTAATGACTATATGGGATAATGACTGGCTTGTTAAATAACTGGCTTGCACAAAAGCCTGAGTGAGAAAAAAACATAAATCCGAAAGTTAATCACTGCTTTAATGTTAAACCCGGAACCAAACGTTACGCAGAGGTGCAGTGTTTGCTGTCAGCTCATTCACTAAAGATACAGATGTAGCTATGTCCTCTGTGCAAGTGGGTAAATACTATATTATATAGCCACTTAGTAATTAGGCCTATATTTTAAAATGGTGGATAGCAGTAGCACCATCTACTACAGGGCCCCACTTCACAGAATGACTTGATTTCTCTTCTGGTGAGATTTGGTAGTGATGTTGAGACGAATCCCTGAGGCTTTCCCCTCAACTGTACTGTGAAATGGTTCATGACTCGAAGCCTTTTAAAATGGTTCATACCATTGAATCCTCATCAATACAACATTTGTCAGACTGTATATTTATAATCACACCTCCAGTGTCACCCAAATGAGGATGAGGTTCCCCTTTCAGTCTGGTTCTTCTCAAGGTTTCTTCCTTTACCATCCAAGGGAGTTTTTCCTCACCACAGTCGCCTGAGTCACCTCAGACTTGCTCATTGGGGATAAATACAAACACATTTAAATATATCTAATATTAATCTTGATTTTTTTTGTATTATAATAACCTTTTGTTCTATGTTTATATTCTGTAAAGCTGCTTTGAGATATATGATGGATATCTTGTGGTCTAAAGCTTGAATAGCTGCCTTTTCGTCCCAAAGGACCCAGACATTTCTTTATTGTTTCATGCAATAAATCAGCCACTTTTTACTATGAAGCCAAATACAAATAGTGGCAATAAAAATAAGTGTTTCAAGTTTCATGTATCAAAGTTGATATACATACACAATGTATGATAACTGAGTCTATAAAGGATTTTATGTAAACATATAAATGTGATGAATTAACTTGTACTTTAGCAATTTTATTCATCTGATTTGTTCAACACTTATTCACACACTATAAGGATTTGTCCTAGTCCTAAACCTATGTTTGTGAACTGGCTAGTTGACATTTTCACAAGTGAGAAGTGAAGGATTTTTATTTCAGAACATTGCTCATTCAAAAGTGCTGAGTTTATCACTTTTTATTTACTACTTCCACTGTCTTTTAGCAGTGAATATTCTCTCACGGTGAATTAAGGAGGCAGGTTTCCATGCTAATTCAGAAGCTGTGTTTCCATCCACAATATGAAGCAGTCACGTGTTCGTGTTGACGTCCCGAATCACGTGATTACAGCAAACCGTATCGGCTCAGCTACGTTGCACCACTGACATTCGAATAAGAACCGAATAATCAGAGTCGAACGTGACGTCACAGAATGTTGAATCGTTTACTATTTTGCAATTACGTAAACGTTATGGTATGTAGTCCAACAATGACATATTATTTATTTATTTATTTATTTATTTATTTATTTATCTAACAAGTATTTATATAATGATATATTTAGTAAATATATAATCATATATTAATAATAATAATAATATATGATAAAATATTTACTTGATATATCATAATATATTACATCATATATGACATCATAATATATTATATATAATATTGTGATATTATAATATTATATAATAAACAACAAACGGCTGTTTATTCTATAATATTATAATATATTTTTATATCATTATATATCATATATGACATCATAACATATTATATATAATATTATGACATTTTAAGTAAATATATTATCATATATTTATAATAATATATGATAATATATTTACTTAATATGTCATAATATATTTGATATCATAACAGATTATATGTAATATCTTAATATTATAATATTATATTTAATATCTTTATATTATAATATTATATAATAAATGGCTGTTTATTATATAATATTATAATATATATTGATACCATAATATTTTATATCATATTTGATATAATATATTATATATAATATCTTAATACTACATAATAAACAGATAACGGCTGGTTAGCTAAATAACATTACAGTCTTGTCTGTCTTGTTATGTATGTTTAAGGTTTAAATATGAAGTTAAGGCTAAAACTATAACTTTTTAATGTTTAAGCCTCCAAAAAAGACCGGCGGAAAGTCTGTGAAAGGAAAGGCTATGACCGAAGTCAATGGACCTTCTACAGACAACATGTCAACTAAACAGGTAAAGTTTAATAAATGTACAAATTGTCTTTATTCTAACTGATTCATTATCTAAATAGGACAAATATATTTGTACTGTATATAAACCCATGATCAGTCACTGAGAAGTGATTAAGTTAATATACTGTACAAAACAGTGGCAAAAGCTTAGGATGTTATGTAACAGTTTAAAGTTGGAATATGAGTCATCTAAACTTGGAAAAGGAAAAATAATTCTAATCTTAAATAATGCACCTTTAACTCACACGAACTAAACTTTTAGTATGTTAAAATAGGATAAACAGTGTATACTGTGTAAGGAACAATAATGATCACTTGGGAAGGTTTTGTTATAGAAAATAATCAATAATGGTGTGGTGTGATGAAGCCAAGTTACTTTTATTAACCTGAAGTTTAAGTACTGTATTTCTTTTTATTCTACAGAAATTTGCTACACATTTCTTGACACATTGTAAAGACACTTTGTACTTTTTATACATTTATACGTAATTTAATGTCGCCAAAAATTATTGAAAAATGTTAATTTCTGTTGTCTCAGAATATCAGCTATAAAAGAGTTTACTTTTGCACTGCAATGTAGACAAGCATTAACATAACAAAATAATTTGCACTGATTTGCCATGCAACACTCCTTGTTGTGTGGTGTAATTCACCACCAATTTTGATTCTCCGTCAGCTGAAAGAACAGATTATCCAGCTGCGTGAGGAACTGGAGAAGGAGCGAAAAGAGCGCAATTACTTCCAGCTTGAGAGAGATAAAATACATACCTTCTGGGAGATCACCAAAGATCAACTAGAGGAGAAGAAAGCTGAACTTAGGATGAAGGAGATCGAAATGGAAGAAGCTGAAGAGTGTCATCAGGCTGAAATCAAGGTATGATCAGCATTCTACAGTGACTCAGATGATGTGTAAAAAAAGAAAATGTCTAAAATGATGCATCTTTTTTGTCTTTAGTTGTTCAATCAGAAGTTTAAACACTTGCAGTATGGACAACAAACCCATATAACAAAACCTAAGGCAGAAGAAGTGATTGCCACCAAACTCCAGGAGAAAAAGCAGATAGACCTGGAGAATGAGGTGCGGAGAAGAACGCGCGGACTGACAATGTATATGCAAGAACAGAAGCTCTCCTATGAGTACTACATAAATGACCTAAAACTGGTGGGTGCAAGCTAAGGTTTTTTCTCTATGACATGTGGGAGTTAAACAATAATATCAGTGAAACTTTCAATTACAGTACAGTTTGATAGTCTGTGATGTACTGTGTTCTGAGAGGCTGTGGCTTGCAAGAGGACATTTCCTGGACATTACGCAAGGACCAGAATTTAATTGCACTGTTTGACACTGTTGCCTAAGATTATGTGTTGTATGATAAAATTCCATCATCTATCTTTACGTAACTGTGCACTAAGCAGTGCATCCATGGATCCATTAAAAGCCTTAAAATCTTAAATTTACTCAGTACGAACTCAAATTTTAGTCACAAACATTCCTAAATATGTCTGTTATTTAAATATTTTGACACATAATATTTTCTCTAACACTTAAATAATAATTAACTAAAAAATGATCTCAGACATATAGAAAAACTGTTTGAGGAGCCTCATTTCTGTGCTTTTTTAGAAGGTTATTAGTAGATTTAGCAGATTATTTATCATCACTGTCATGTTAATAGCCGCTCGTTTGTTTCCACAGAGCCACGATAATGAAATCACCAAGCTGTTAAGTAAATTTGAGAAGAAAGTACAAGGTACTGTATTAGTAGCGTATGTCTTTGATTCTCCATGACACGTAACAGTGTAGAAACATTGTGCCACGTCTCAACAAGCTGATTTTCTTCTACAGAAATCGAGGCTGGATATGAGAGGAAGTTGAAAAAACAGCGAGAGGAGCAAGACCTGAAGTGCAAGACTGAGTGCCATGAAATCATTCAAAGGAAAACCATCCACTCCAACACACTGATAAAGAACCACAACAAAGCGTTCACTGATATGAAGAACTATTACAATGAAGTGAATCGTGTGAATGTCGAGCATATCAGCTCACTTCAGGTATGCCATGATTTATTATTTCCTGCTGGTTAGATCTGTACCATGTTTATTTATCTGTCATGTTTTTGGTAACATTGCTACTAAACAGTCATACCAATAAAGCACACTTTGAACATAAATTTTTCTTTTACGGCTGTAAACTGCAAGTTTCTTTAAGTCTTTACTTTAAGTCTCCAACATAATGCGTTCTCTCTATGGCTGTCTGTGTGCAGAAGCAAGTGGAAGAGATGAAGAAGACGGAGAATAGGTTAAAGAGGGAGGTGGCTCAGGTGCGGGAGCAGAATAAGCGATTGGTTGAGCCGCTGAAGAAAGCCACGGAGGAAGCATCCGAGCTAAAGAAGCAGTTCGCAAAATATAATGTGAACAAAGCCAAACTAGCCGTATGTATCTCTTTTAAAGGTGCCCTTCCACACAAAACCGTTTTTACTTGCATTTTTTGATATGTGTTAGGTCCATATGTGTTTGTGTTGTGTCGTGAATTTGAAAACGAACTGCTACCTCCCCGGTCAGTTCTAGCCACTCAAAATAAATAAGGGGAGAAATCAGGTCAGTTGGCAAAGCTGGTCACTCTGACGTCAGAGTGACTGAGCTCATTACTATTCATGAGCTCTCCCACTTGAGACCGCGCCCCCAGAATTCGTGTAGCTCAGTGAGTTTCCTATACAGCAAGGATGGCTGAACGTCAACGGGCTTGTTAAGAAGTCGTTCTGCCACAATTCAAGGTGATTGTAAACAAATTTCCTCTAGCCTAGGCTACTTATTGCGCTGGGTGAATGAATAGTCATGCTCTCATATCCTAGCGGTTAGCCAATCGGAGCATATCTCATTTGAATATTCATGAGAACTGGCACAAATCGAGCTGAGTCTTCCCGCAGGCTTTCTATACCACACTAGAATGGCTTGAAACAAGGTAACCAAGGCATTTTTTCCACAAAAAAATGTTACAGAGTCCATGGTAAACTTCAGACATTACCACAAAAGTAATGAAATACGTGTGGCAGGACACCTTTAATCTTGAACTTGCATCATCACTTTCACTGTGAGCATTCCATTAGTGCATACTACATTCACTAGCAAGGAGGTGTGTTGTTATAGGAAAATAATGAATGACATGGTGGGGTTCTAAATTTTAGTTAATATTACCACCATAAGATGATTATTTTATAGAGTATGTAAAAAGGAAAGCAAATTTTAAAATTTTAACAATTACATCTTTACATATTTACTGAAAAAGCCACACATTAGTCTCTATAATACCCTCTCAGTAAGGGCTACATGCAACATCTGTGAAAGAAGTTAACCTATTAAAAAGATTGCTTTAATATAATCCCATTATTTGTGGTGGGCTGTTCTGTCAAAATGATTTGTTGTGTGTTTGGGAGGGTTACTGTGTAAGCCAGTACTAAACAGATCACAGTTTTTTAAGTAATCCTTTTTCATTTCTCTTTCAGGAAGTTACAACAAGTCTCAAAGTTGTGGAGAAAGAGCTGAGGAACCTGAAATGGGAGCAAGTAGTGTTGGAGGAGGAATTCAATAGGGTGAGAGAGAGTTGTTCTTTAACAGAGAGAACAAGTTATTTAAGGAATAACTTTGCTAAAAACTCCTCTCTCTTTTTTCTTGGGGTTCAGGTGCAGCAGGAACGTGATGAACTATACGAGAAGTTCAACGAGAACTCTTAATAACACCGTGGAGAAAAAAGACACACAGCTTAATGAGGTCCTCAGACGTTACGCTTACAAACTGTTGGCTGAACTTCTGCTGAATATGGCAGACAAAATTTTAAACACTTCAGAAGTTTCAAAGTCGTCATCTGACCAATTGGATTCTAGAGGATTTTCAGGAGCCGTGTGCTTCACGGTATTTTTCACAGTCTCCCTGGAAACAAAAATATGGTGATGTTCTGCTTCCCTCATGGATGCAAGAAGCCATCATGTTAACAACTGTGACACTGAGTGTTTATGAGGATAATCTAAACCCTGGATTTTTCAAATGCACACCTTTCTTAAATGGACGATCTATGGTCTGTTTTTGTTGAGACTTTACATTTTCATGCCCTTAAACATGGTGCTGATTTACATGTCAATCAGACGCCCTCTTGGGCGGTTCTTTGTTAATAAAACCACTAATAGAGTCCAGACCTTCTGCCGTCAGTCTGACGGTCTGATTATGCTAGCCTACTCACAAAATTGAGACACAGGTAATTACTAAACCTGCTCTCTGATGAAGGAAACTGAAACTTCAGTTATGTCTATTGGGTCGTCCTGTGCAAATATAATTTACTTGATAGTTTTAAAAATTACGTTATTGTTAAATCTGGGGTAAATAAATATAAGTTTAATGTTTTTCAAAGGCATAATTACATTTGCAAATCAAGTTACCTTGTAGACAGATGCACATGCACACTCCGTTTCAGTCATCTTTGATATTAATTATTGTGAGGTACAGCACAATGGATATGGCTAAAATTTCTTAAAACCCTTAAAATTCATACATCATTTCTTATTATTTCAGCCCCAATATTCATGGAGAAGTCACTGAAGAAATTGCTACAAGAGTCGATAGGGTTGGTCAAGGTACAGCACCCGGAAATCAAGATCCTGGATACAGATCAAGGCCCGACTGCATATCGGAGATCATTGGGGCGTTGTACGTCTTCCACCCATTAAAAACATTTAGAACACCAGATGAATGCTGGATGTGTTAAATACTTAGATATCCTGTAGTTTGTGAGCACGAGCATGAATGTACATTTTTTTTTTGTGAATGTACTCATCGAGTGCCAATTAGGTTTATCTTTGTGTTCTCTGGTCAAGACACCTCAGGAGGGGTTGTTGATCCTGGGACAGGTTTGTTGAGTGCTTTGGAGGGTTTCGACCTGGAGTGCCTCTTCAACTACAGGGGGTTTTGATGATGGGGCAGAAGACAATGTTGGGGGACTGTTGTAAGATTCAAACATTGCAAGCCTGCAAAGCAGTTGGCTTTTTTGGTTTTAACCTCAGATATGAACGGCACAGCTAGTAAACTTCTATACCTATTAGCCAGAGACTTTATTTCATTATTATGAAGTGTGTAGACAGACAGATTACTGTGAGATGGAAACTTTTTATACATAAATCTGTTCTTAATTCAGTGTAATGTTGACTGAGATATGTGATTAGAGATGCCCTTAAGAATCATGTGTAACATAGCAAATAAAGACATTTAAAGGAACAGCAGTTAACAATAAACAGACTGACGTATGTTTTGTGCCAGAGAATATACGGTTTAAAACCTACCTGTGTAATGTTGAGTCAGTCTGGAAATGTGCATGAAATGCTGTACAACAGTCAGTGTTTCTGAACAGAAAATACTGAATTAGTATTTATTAAGCAACCAAGGGCTGTGACAGACAAGCATTTGTCTCATAAATTGTAAAGCATAAAAACTGTCACCATATGACTGAAAGAAAATGGTTAAATGACTGGCATCAGCTGGCAAACAAATATCTAAAAACTAAACTATCCTACTTAAAATAAAGGGCAAAAACAATAAGTTTACAAGAAATATTGTTCAAGGATTTGCTGCGAAACACTTATTATTTTACAGATAATAACACCTTAAAGTGACAACACTAAAGGTTTTGCATCAAAGCGCTTAATATACATGTATTTCCTGAATCATTATGATCAAACACCTTCAATAAACTGCTGACATGCTCAAGATTGTAAAATAACAAATTTATTTAGGAAGACAAAATACAAAGTCATTAAAAAAAAATAAAAAATGATCAAACTCCAAATAAAACCTTTAAAACATTAAATCTAAATGTCACAATTTAATGTTCAAAACCTGTAGAAATACAATATTTATATATTGTAATGAATACTGTGAAATAGCAACTGGACACAAACTGAAGAAATACAAACTAAAATATCTACAGGACTTTCACCGTTTCAATTAAAGTAGGGTTGGAAACTTTATTGATTCTAAAGACTTTTATACATGTAAATATGTTCACAAAAAGTTCTTCAGAGCCCCTAGAAGTTAAGAATTCTCTTGTCTGTTAGGGTTACTATATGATGACGTCATGAAATCACCACTGAAACAGGTGGAGAAATGAACAAATCTAAAGCCAGTTGAGGTGGTTTGAAAAGAGTTTGACTGGAGATTGAAGCAAAAAGCACCCGGAAAGTACTCAACACCTCTGGGAACTTCTTCAAGATTGTTGGAATGTGACTATGAGGCTAACAGAGAATGCCAACAGTGCCATTAAAGCAAATAAGTGGCCACTTTTTTTTTTACACAGAATCTAAAGTATAAAACACATTCTGAGTTGTGTAACACAATTTGTGTGTGGTAAATAATAAAAATAACAATAATAAAAAAACTGAATAAGAATATATATAAATTATATTTGTTTATGTATTAGTTACTAACCACAGGATGGGGTATATAAGCATATCATCAACAAGGTAGATAGAAAATTAATTACCAATATGTCACATCAAGTTAAATTTCTGCATGAATAGATACATAATTATGAATGTAATTAATACAAATATTTATTATCTAATTTATTATAGCAAATTTGTAGCTGCAACTGCGAAATACAGACATACCAGGACCAGAGATGGGTAAAAGATTGCTTATTATTTTATGTGACGTTTCAGTGATGCTAGCCCACTAAAACTACTAGGGGGTACTTTGAAGAGTGCCATCTACTGAGAGTCTCAAAGTCTGCAGAAGAAAAAGAAAGAGCAATAGTGTAAGAAAGAGCAATTAGTAAAGGCCTAACCAGCTCTGTGTACAGAATGACGCCCAGGGAGGGACCCAAGAGCGTTCCTCCAGACCATAGCGCTCCCAATCAACCAAATACTGGATTCCCCTCCCACGACATCGAGAGTCTAGAATCCGCCGGACAGTAAAGGCTGGGGCTCTGTCGACAAGACAGGGTGGGGCCTGGTCATCTGAAGTGCTAGGGGGCTACAAAGGACTGGCTTCAGTCTGAGGACATGGAATGTGGGGTTCATCTTCATGGACCAGGGGAGCTGCACGTGATGTGATTAATCCGCCACAGGATCTTAAAGGGCCCAATGTAGCGTTGTGCCAACTTCTTGGACTCCATGCGCAAGGGTAGGTCTTTGGTTGCCAGCCAGACCCTTTAACCTTGGCAGTATGTGGATGCTACACGTCTTTTACAGTTTGCCGTGTGAGCGCTCCTCCGAGCACCCTCCAAGCAGTTCACCCTCTGCCAGACCTTGTGGCATTGGGCCACCATTTTTTCCACAGCCAGGACCCCTAACTCACCCCCCAGCTCGTCAAACATGGGGGGTATTCGAAAGGCATTTGAAAGGCAACTTGCCCTGGGCTGAATGCCAAAGGGTGATGTGGGCATACTCAAATCCCACATCAGGTGTCTGACCCTCCCCTTGACGGTGGCCAGACAATGGAGGGAGTGAACCAAGTCCTGGTTTACCCTCTCTGTCTGACTGTTTGACTCAGGGTGGAAGCCTGATGAGAAACTGACAGCGGCACCTATTAGACGACAGAAGGCTCTCCAACACAGGCTGGCAAACTGAGGGCCCCAGTCCCAGACTAATTCGGTGGGAAAGCTGTGTTCCCATACGACGTGCTGTAATACAAGTTCTGCTGTCTCCTTGGCAGAGGGGAGTTTGGGCAGTGGGACAAATTTGCCTGCCTTAGAGAACCGGTCCACTACCACCAGGATCACACTTATTTCCTGAGAGCGAGGCAGGCCAGTGGTCTCAGCCCTTCACGGTTACTGCGTTTAAACCCCGTAGACAATGGAGAGGGAGGCAGTGTGATGTGGATGGGCGGATCTGTCCGAAGGATAGGGCCTCTTGTATATATTGATCCATGGCTCTATGTTCTGATGGGGAAAGGGAAAACAGCCTGCCCCTGGGGGGAGCTGTGCCTGGGACTAGGTTAATGGCATTGTCAAAGGGCCAGTGAGTCGGGAGGGCCTGGGCCCTCTGCTTAGAGAAGTCCTCTTGGTGGTCCTGGTATCCTTTGGGACTCCTGCCAGGTTCACAGGGCCTGGGGGGGGGGGGGGGGGGGATATGGCCAAAGCCTTTATGATGGCCAATGCATAGTGTAAGCATTCTTTAGCTCTTTTGAGATGCTTTGTACATAGGCCTCCAGGAGGGCATGATCATTCCAGCCTAAGCTGGCTGCCACGAGTTGAAAATCGATGGTATAGCTGGCTACCGGGCTAGCACGCCCTGGCGTGTGCTGAGTGGGAACAAGGTTAAGGCTCCCGTCCCAGAAAGCTGGTCAAAAAGAACCGTCGTAGAGTGACCGGCAACAAGCGACTGGCCTGAGGGGCATTGCAGGGCATCTACAGCTGGATCCCCTTGAGGTTGTGGTAATGCCTGGATCTGCCCTAGCTGATCAGAGACTTGCTGAACTTTAATGAAGAGTGCGGCGTTCGGAGCGGAGAGAGAAAGCATGTGGCAGGACCGGGAGTGATGACAAGGTAGATGTAATTTGGTGAAAATATAAATAAAGATCAAGGGGAAAGCTATATATATATATATATATATATATATATATAAAACCAACCAAAAATAATAGGGAAGTTGAAATGCTTGTGTTAACGGGGAACACACGAAGCAGGGTTTCATCCAAGGAGGCTTTGCTACATGTTCATGTACCTGAAGCTCTCCCGGTAGGCCAGTCAGGCCCAGAAGAAGCATTCGGGAGGAATAAACAGAAGCGGGTGGAATAACTGCCCTGGCCAGGTAGAGTAGAAATTACCTCTCAGAGCGGTTTGCACTCTAATACAAATTACCGCCCTGAATCTCAATTGAGATAAACTCAATTGGAATCTCAATTGGAACCCTTTTTTTCTTTCCTATCTTATATATTACCTCTCAGAGTGATATGCGCTCTGATACGTATTACCACGCTACTCTGGCACAGACTGTTCGCACGCTGTGCCAAAACTCTGGGTCTTAAATAGCGGCATGTGCAGGTGTCGTGAGTTGCGCTAATTATAGGCATGTGAGCGACAGCCTATAAAGAGTAAAATAATAATTTTTTACCTACCTAACTTTACAACACACAATTTTTATTAATAAAATAAAGTCTCCAGCTAATAGCTAATAGAATTTACACAGTTTATATTTCAACATCCTTTTTTTTTTATTGTATTTTCTGGGTTTTTTCTGCAGACAGTGGTGGTGTCAAAACTAGGGAACCTAAATTACACTTCCCAAAATGATGAACCTTTACATATACAAATATAATATAATATAATACAAATAATAATTATACAAAAAATAATAATTTTCTATCTCACTCTCTGCATACCCTCAACCACGAACTAGAGAATATCTACTAGACAGTATTTGACACCTCCCCGGCGTTTATCTGGTGTTTTAATTCTCTTCAGTGGGTAGATCACGTACAACGCACTATGATCTCGGTTATGCAGATGGGCCATGATCTGTATCCAGGATCTCGCTAGCGTCTCCATTTCCGGGTGCTGTACCTTGACCAACCCTATCGACTCTTGTAGTGATTTCTTCAGTGACTTCTCCAGGAATATTGGTGCTGAAATAATAAGAAACAATGTATGAATTTTAATGGTTTTAAGAAATTTTAACCATATCCAGAGTGTTGTACTGAACAATAATTAATATCAAAGATTACTTTAAAGGAGTGTGTATGGAGTTCTAATAAAACTGAAACTTATCATTTAAAATACTGCAATATTCTGAGGTGTTTTAACACTTCATTAACATTATAATACAACGCCACATGCTGAATGAATAGAGGCATTTCCACTAAATCATTTTCCACAATGATATTTGTTGCTTACATCGGCACTTTCCCAACATTTTGTTCGTTAAGGGGGTAGCGTTTCTGGAGTGTCATGTAGTGATATTTCAGCATCTTCGGCTGATCCAGGTAGGATGAGCCCTTTTCGATGTCAGCCTTCATAGTTTCCACCAGATTTCTCATGTGTCTGACCTGAAGAAACAAAAACATTACACACAATGCCACTGGTGATTAAATTGGACAACTTATCCATATTACCAGTAATGAGTAATAACTACATGCTGAATCCTGACAATGGAACCAGAAACGATCGATAAGGTAACTAAATTTTTAAGACCTGTAAATATGCCTTTGAAAAACATCTTATATTTATGGCAGCTCTGAAATTTTGTGCTACTTTGATTGAACAATTCGACCACCCCAGATTTAACAATAACGTCATTTTAAAAAAACTATCCAGAAAATTATATTTGGACAGGACGTCCCAATAGACATAACTGAAGTTTCAGTTTCCTTCATCAGAGAGCAGGTTTAGTAATTACCTGTGTCAATTTTGCGAGTAGGCTAGCGTAATCAGACCGCCAGACTGACGGCATAAGGTCTGGACTCTATTAGCGGTTTTATTAGCAAAGAACCAGAGACTTTCTGATTGACATGTAAAGCACCATGTTTGGGGCATGAAAATGTAAAGTCTCAACAAAAACAGACTTTCAGAAAGGTGTGCAAATAAATGAGTCTATACCAGAAACGCCATATAATTTGAAAAATCTAGGGTTTAGATTATTCTCATAAACACATTGTGAACACAATGGCTTCTTTCATCCTTGAGGGAAGCAGAACATCACCATAGCTGTGTTTCCAGGGAGACCGTGAAAAATAACGGGACGCACACGGCTCCTGAAAATCCTCTAGAATCCAATCAGTCAGATGCAGACTTTGAAACCTCTGGTGTTTACAATTTTGTCTGCCATATTGTCAGGGATCAGCGCGGACTTTTGGACACGTGCTAATGTTTTTGTTTTTGTCACATGTCTGCCCCGCCTTCGTCTGATCCTCCCTGTCTCCACACCTGTTCCCCATCGTGTGATTGACTTGTGTGTGTATATATGTGAGCCGCGTTGCCGATGGCAGGGCGGATTCAGTAGTTTAGTTTAGTTTAGTTTAGTTTAGTAACGTTAGTTCCCCGTGTCGTGTGGATATGTTTGTTTCCCTTATGTATTAAACCCCCTTCATTTGAAGCTATCCTGCGTACGGGTCTGTCTCCTTCCGTATCCGGGGGCCTGACACATATTCATCAGACGTTCAGCCAACAGTTTGTGGGCATAACATCTGAAGCCGAGACTAATTTGTGAGTCACCATGTTCAAAGCACTAGGCTCTAAATTACAGGCAGCAAGAACCTCATTAAGCTGTGTTTCTTTCGCCGCCACTGTGTCATTAAGAGCGTTCAGTTTCTTCTCCAGAAGCAGGGTCTTAAAGCCGTTTTTCTGCTGCAGCTCCAGGGTGACCCTGTTGAACTTCTTATTTAGATCATCACGCTTTTGCTGCACCTGAACCCCAGGAAATAAGACAGAGGAGATTTTAGCAAAGGTATTCCTTAAATAACTTGTTCTCTCTGTTAAAGAACATACTCTCTCTCACCATAATGAATGCCTCCTCCAGCACTACATGCTCCATTTTCAGGTCCTTAAGCTCTTTCTCCACAACTTTGAGACGTGTTCTCACTCTCTGAAAGAGAAATGAAATAGGATTACTTAGAAACTGTGATCTGTTTAGTACTGGCTTACACAGTAACCCTCCCAAACACACAACAATTCATGATGACAGTAGAGCCTACTACAAATAATGGGATTATATTAAAGCAATCGTTTTAATAGGTTAACTTGTTTCACAGATGTTGCATGTAGCCCTTACTGAGAGGCTATTAAAGAGACTAATGTGTGGCTTTTCAGTAAATATGTAAAGATGTAATTGTTAAAATTTGCTTCCTTTTTACATACTCTATAAAATAATTCGTCTTATGGTGGTAATATTAACTAAACTTTACCCCCCCACCATGTCATTCATTATTTTTCTATAACAACACACCTCCTTGCTTGTGAATGTAGTATGCACTAATGGAATGCTCACAGTGAAAGTGATGATGCAAGTTTAAGATTAAAAGAGATACATACGGCTAGTTTGGCTTTGTCCACATTATGGACTGCGAGCTGCTTCTTTAGCTCGGATGCTTCCTCCGTGGCTTTCTGCAGCGGCTCAACCAATCGCTTATTCTGCTCCCGCACCTGAGCCACCTCCCTCTTTAACCTATTCTCCGTCTTCTTCATCTCTTCCACTTGCTCCTGCACACAGACAGCCATAGAGAGAATGCGTTATGTTGGAGACTTAAAAAAGAAACTTGCAGTTTAAAGCCGTAAAAGAAAAATTTATGTTCAAAGTGTGCTTTATTGGTATGACTGTTTAGTAGCAATGTTACCAAAAACATGACAGATAAATAAATGTGATACAATTCTAACCAGGAAATAATAAATCATGGCATACCTGAAGTGAGCTGATATGGTTGACGCTCACACGATTCACTTCATTGTAATAGTTCTTCATATCAGTGAACGATTTGTCGTGGTTCTTTATCAGTGTGTTGGAGTGGATGGTTTTCCTTTGAATGATTTCATGGCACTCAGTCTTGCGCCTCAGGTCTTGCTCCTCTCGCTGTTTTTTCAACTTCCTCTCATATCCAGCCTCGATTTCTGTGGAAGAAAATCAGCTTGTTGAGGCGTGGTACAATGTTTCCACACACTGTTACGTGTCATAGAGCGTCAAAGACATACGCTACTAATACAGTACCTTGTACTTTCTTCTCAAATTTACTTCTCAACTTGGTGATTTCATTATCGTGGCTCTGTGGAAACAAACGAGCGGCTATTAACATGACAGTGATGATAAATAATCTGCTAAATCTACTAATAACCTCCTAAAAAATGCACAGAAATGAGGCTCCTCAAACAGTTAGAAAGAAATTATTATTATTATTAAGTTAATTATTATTTAAGTGTCAGAGAGAAATTATGTGTAAAAATATTTAAATAACAGAAATATTTAGGAATGTTAGTGCCTAAAATTTGAGCTCATACTAAATTCAAATTTAAGACTTTTTACAGCTCCATGGATGCAAAACTTATGTACCGTTATGTAAAGATAGATGATGGAATTTTATAATAAAACATATAATCTGGGGCAACTGTGTCAAACTCTGCAGTTAAACTCTGGTCCTTTCCTAATGTCCCAGAAATAAAGCTGAAACTACTCTAACTCCTCCTGCAAGCCACAGCTTAAGCCTTAAACCTTGGGACACAGTACATCACAGACTATAAAACTGTACTTTAATTGTAAATTTCACTGATATTACTGTTTAACTCCCACATGTCATAGAGAGAAAACCTCAGCTTGCACCCACCAGGTTTAGATTTTTTATGTAGTTCTCATAGGAGAGCTTCTGTTCTTGCATATCCATTGTCAGTCCCCGCATTTTTTTCCGCAGCTCAGTCTCCAGGTCTATCAGCTCTTTTTCCTGGAGTTTGGTGGCAACCACTTCTTCTGCCTTAAGTTTTGCTATATGGGTTTGTTGTTCAAACTGCAAGTGTTTAACCTTCTGATTGAACAACTAAAGACAAAAAAGATGCATCATTTTAGACACTTCTTTTTACACATCATCTGAGTCATTGTAGGATGCTGATCATTATTATTGATACCTTGGTTTCAGCCTGATGACGTTGTTCAGCTTCTTCGATTTCGAGTTCCTTCGTCATAAGTTCAGCTTTCTTCTCCTCCAGTTGATCTTTGGTGATCTCCCAGAAGGTGTGTATTTTATCTCTCTCAATCTGGAAGTAATTGCGCTCTTTTTGCTCCTTCTCCAGCTCCTTACGCAGCTGGATAATCTGTTCTTCCAGCTGACGGAGAATCAAAATTGGTGGTGAATTACACCACACAACAAGGAGTGTTGCAAGGCAAATCAGTGCAAATTATTTTGTTATGTTAATGCTTGTCTACATTGCAGTACAAACGTAAACTCTTTTGTAGCGTTTATCTTTCATTCATTTACCGCAACATTCATTAATATATTTAATAGTCATAAATATTTGTCCTATTTAGATGATGAATCAGTTAGAATAAAGACAATTTGTACTTTTAATAACCTTACCTGTTGAATCGACATGGTGTCCGTAGGAAGTCCACTGATTTCGATCGCGGCCTTTCCTTTCGCAGCCTTTCCGCCGGCCTTTTTTGGCGGCTGAAACATTAAAAAGTTATATTTTTAGCCTTAACTTCATATTTAAAACTTAAACAAACATTACAAGACAGATTACACTGTAATTGATCTAACTAAGTTTGAACTTAGCTAAAATGTAATGGTTATTGAAAGCTAGCTCATTAACTATCAAAGACATGCAACTCTTTGAATTTTATAGATTTTATATTTTTATACAATCTATTCATAATAACGTGTATATAAAATAAATCAGATATTTATTCATAATAACTTGCTAAAAAAATATTAATATTAACTATGACTACATTCTTACCATATTGTTTAAATTTGCAAAATATATTTCTAATATACAAATATATTTGTAATATTTAGATGATGATTCAGTTAGATTAAAGACAATTTGTAAAATTTATTAAACTTTACCTGTTTACTTTTGTCTCCGGTCTTGGACTTTTTTGGAGGCTGAAACATTAAAAATTATAAGGATGAATTATAATTCATAATATATTTACTTATTAATTAATTACTCATAATTTTTCCTTGTTCGACTGCATACTTACCATAATGTTTCTATTATATTATTATATATTAATATATAATATTATAATATATTATGTTATTATATATTATTATAATATCGCTTTCTGAAGCAAACAGATTTTTTTTATAGCAACAGAATTTTCAGAATTTCTTTGACGTGACGTTCGACACTGAATCATCGAATCGCATTCGAATCTCTTAGTGATTCGTTTTGTATTAATCGCGTGATTCGTGACGTCAACACGAACACGTGACTGCTTCGTATTGTGAATTGAAACACAGCTTCTGAATTAGCATGGAAACCTGCCTCCTTAATTCACCGTGAGAGAATATTCACTGCTAAAAGACAGTGGAAGTAGTAAATAAAAAGTGATAAACTCAGCACTTTTGAATGAGCAATGTTCTGAAATAAAAATCCTTCACTTCTCACTTGTGAAAATGTCAACTAGCCAGTTCACAAACATAGGTTTAGGACTAGGACAAATCCTTATAGTGTGTGAATAAGTGTTGAACAAATCAGATGAATAAAATTGCTAAAGTACAAGTTAATTCATCACATTTATATGTTTACATAAAATCCTTTATAGACTCAGTTATCATACATTGTGTATGTATATCAACTTTGATAAATGAAACTTGAAACACTTATTTTTATTGCCACTATTTGTATTTGGCGTCATAGTAAAAAGTGGCTGATTTATTGCATGAAACAATAAAGAAATGTCTGGGTCCTTTGGGACGAAAAGGCAGCTATTCAAGCTTTAGACCACAAGATATCCATCATATATCTCAAAGCAGCTTTACAGAATATAAACATAGAACAAAAGGTTATTATAATACAAAAAAATCAAGATTAATATTAGATATATTTAAATGTGTTTGTATTTATCCCCAATGAGCAAGTCTGAGGTGACTCAGGCGACTGTGGTGAGGAAAAACTCCCTTGGATGGTAAAGGAAGAAACCTTGAGAAGAACCAGACTGAAAGGGGAACCTCATCCTCATTTGGGTGATGCTGGAGGTGTGATTATAAATATACAGTCCGACAAATGTTGTACTGATGAGGATTCAATGGTATGAACCATGTTATGAACCATTTCACAGTACAGTTGAGGGAAAAGCCTCAGGGATTCATCTCATCACTACCAAATCTCACCAGAAGAGAAATCAAGTCATTCTGTGAAGTGGGGCCCTGTAGTAGATGGTGCTACTGCTATCCACCATTTTAAAATATAGGCCTAATTACTAAGTGGCTATATAGTATAGCATTTACCCACTTGCACAAAGAACATAGCTACATCTGTATCTTTAATGAATGAGCTGACAGCAAACACTGCACCTCTGCGTAACGTTTGGTTCCGGGTTTAACATTAAAGCAGTGATTAACTTTCAGATTTATGTTTTTTTTCTCACTCAAGTTTCTGTGCAAGCCAGTTATTTAACAAGCCAGTCATTATCCCATATAATCATTAACCCAGTCTGTGTGGATTTCTTGGTCCCACAAAATAGTCAATAAATACCTGAATAAAATAACCATAACCTTTGTAATAGAGCCAATCATGAGGTTTGAGTCTGGCTTGATCACATCCATCCATGTATTTAACTGTATTTTCACAGAAAATGACAAGAGTGCAGCAGGATGTATAGGTTAATAATAACCAAGTGCACACATACAACCAATAAGGTTAGATTTGTCCTCCTAATGTCCGGATAACTCCTTTGTTAAGGAATATCTTTCCAAACATGATGAGTGGAAACACAGAAGGATAAATATTTGACTAGTCCCTAGTGATAAATTCTTGACACAATTGTATTAACAGAGGATTTCATCTTACAGGGAAAAAAAATAAATACACTTCATTACTTGTCAGAACAAATCCTGGTTGGACAGATTCTATATAAATCACCCTGCTGCATGTTTCCTCTGGATCTTGGGATTGTTGCCAAAAGAGACACAAAGATGAACTATTTATTTGTCAAGTTTTCTCAAAGTTTATTCACATGTATGAGCATATATACAGAACTTGGTATGCAAGTGGTGCCAAGTTGTTAAGTTGTACAAGTTTGTAGAGGGTTTTAATTTGCCAGGGACAGGAGCGATTTTATCTAATCTAATGGTCAGCACAAAGTTAGGGAAAGACAACTCCTTATCACGAGAGAAAGAAGAGAAGAACAGGATGTATTGCTCTGGGCACGATTGAGCAAAAACTGTGCAGAACTGTATTTAACAGAAACTGTGACTAACTGGTTCAAAATGGTTTTATATTATAAAGAGTACACATCTTGACTGTTTCCAATTCAGTAACTAAATAAAAGAAAATAAAAATAAAAATCAGTCACATACAGTAGCACTTATCTGGATGGAATAGCGTCTTTTCTCTTCATGATAGGTCACTATGTCAGGGAGAAAAAAATCATTTAGAGAGATAAGTACAGTATGAAAACACAAGACGAGGATTTTGTCAATAAAATATAAATATAGATAACGAAATGGCACAGATAAAAGGGATCATTTAAGCTTAAGCTAGAATAATTTAACTGCAGCATGTCCTCATTCTTAGATCTATTGATATGCTTCGTATTGAAACCTTTCGGTGCCTAATAAAACTCTTTCAGCAAGCTGAGCAGAATTATGCCTTCACTCCTGTGTGACTGCGCTGGTGTCGATAGAGATTATTCTTCCAGCTGAAACGCATCCCACAGTCTGAACAGTGAAACGGTTTCACTCCTGTGTGAACGTGCTGGTGCTGTTGTAGAGTACTCTTGTGACTGAAGCTCATCCCGCACTCTGAACAGTAATATGGCTTCACTCCTGTGTGAATGCGCTGGTGTCGTAGGAGATTGCTCTTCCAACTGAAACTCTTCCCACAGTCTGAGCAGTGATATGGCTTGTCTCCTGTGTGAATGCGCTGGTGCTGTTGGAGAGCTCTCCTCTGACTAAAACTCATCCCACATGCTGAACACTGAAATGGTTTCTCTCCTGTGTGAGTGCGCTGGTGAGGTATGAGATTACACTTCTGACTGAAACTCATCCCGCATTCGGAGCAGCGGTATGGCTTCTCTTCCTTGTGAATACGCTGGTGTTGGTAGAGATTACTTTTCTGGCTGAAACTCATCCCACAGTCTGAGCAGAAATATGGCTTTTCACCTGTGTGAATACGCTGGTGTCGTTGGAGTGTATTTTTCTGACTGAATCTCATTCCACAGTCAGAGCAATGATGTGGCTTCTCTCCTGTGTGAATGTGCTGATGTTGCTGAAGATTTCCCTTGCGACTGAAATTCATCCCACACAGTAAGCAGCGGTGAATTTCTTTCTTTACATGTCTGCGTGCGATGTTACTGCGAGATGAGCTTTGTTGGCTGTTGGTGAGTTCAAGCTCTGGGAGTTCCATTCTCATGAATCGACAGCAGGGGACGACAGGACGCCACTCGTATCTAGAGTACAAAGAAGCAAAAATTGTAATTACTTAGGATTTGTAACAAAAAAGTTAGAAGATGAAATGCAGAGATATTTACAACACCTTTCCTGTGTTGGATTTCACACCAGAATAATATGTATAAGATTTCACACCAGATGTAAGAGTGTAAAGATATACTCTGAGCCAATAGATATTATTTGCAGAATTTCTTCAGGTAGAGAAATAGTGATTTCAGTATCAAGAGCATCTTCAGTAAACTATGAAGAAGAAGAAGAAGAAGAAGAAGCTGAGTAGCAGGATTATTTCTCAAGAAAGAACCATTTTTTCAGAAAGTCAGACCAGCGATGTTCTCACTCAAACTCGTTCTGTGATCACTCTGATACGCCTGCCTACATGTGGTATATCATGGGTCCCGAGTGCTGAAGCACCGCTTCATCACCCCATTGTTGGGGAAAGCAAAGGAGCATATGGCAACAGGGTGGAGCAGCTTAAACATGTCATGAACGGTGGCCAATCGGTGCGGCCCCCAAACTCTTCACGCTCTCTTAGAAGAAGGGAGAGTTTTATGGGCATCGCGTTCTCACAGAGGCGAGTAAATTTTCTATCTGCCACAAAACTAGTGTAATTTTCCTTCTCTTTACCAGAACCTCAAGAGGATACATAAAAAGACACTTCCTGGTCCTGCTGCACTTCACCAGCTTCCTGGATCCCTCTTCAGCACCAGGAAACCCTCTCTTCAGATAAAAGAGCACTTTTTTCCTCAAGACCCACATCTCCAGAGTGTCTGTGCTCTGCCCTCACTGCTTGAGTCAGTAAAAGCTCAGACAACAGCAACAGACTTTTTTAAGACAATCATCCATTAGGTGGTCACAACGTACACAGCCTAACATTTCTGATGAAGAGGTACTTGTTAAAAAGTACTAAGAAAAGTACTAGCATTTATAAATGCATAATAGATTGTTTGCATTTAGTGCCATATTGTGTTTGCTGTATGAAATATTCTGGCAGAGTTGCTTACAGTCAGTACGTTGAGACAGAAACATATCCTACAGGTTTCTCTATTATTCCTAGATTTTTATAAAGTGCTTATGAGTTAAGCATGAATTGGGAATTTTCTTACCCTCATAAGCTATATATGTATATGCAAGACGTGTTGATTTTTGTTTACACTTGAAAAATGCACAGGATACTTTCATTTAAACCTCAAGATAGTTATGACAGTTATTATTGTTTTTCTTGGTGTATATAAATATATAAAAATATATAAAAAAAAATAAGAAGTGCAGATATAAATGAAAGTCACAAATATTTTGGTGATTAATGAATAAATATTTGGTTCACAAACACTTTGAAATTAGCTGTTTCTATTAAATATGAGAAATGTAAATTTTGTGTCATTTTTCATACAGTCCAAATCAGGTAAACTTCACATATTTTAACAAATTAATAGGCTACAAAACACTGCATGAGGAGTGAGTTGGGCTGAAAAAGCATGAACAAACCAATAAAAAAAAGAAAAACATCCATCCATCCATCTTCTACTGCTTATCCGAAAATAAAAACAATAAAAAAAAATAAATAGATAAATAAATACATAAGCAATTAAAAATAAATAAATAAATGAATAAATAAATAAAATAAAATAAAATCATCTGAGCTGAGAACACAGATCCACGCTTGATAAATTGCTTATCAAAAGTACTAGTCTAAAACACCTTTTGTTTAATCTCGACCGATTATTCTCTCTATTCGAACATCAGTACAAATCCTCACAATAGATCAAATTGAAGCAGATCTATCGTTCAACTCAATTTTTATCTTGCCGTTAATTTTACATTTTCATTTACAGCATTTAGCAGACACCCTTATATCCAGAGCAACTTACATTATCTCATTTTTTCATACAACTGAGCAATTGAGGGTTAAGGGCCTTGCTCATGGGCCCAACAGTGGCAGACTGGTGGATCTGGCATTCGAACTCACAACCTTCAATTGGTATCCCAACACACTGGACCATTCTGCATTATACTGTGAATCAGACATCTCAATAACTGAACTGTACTGAGCACAACATACACACGCACATCATCTGTATGGACTGCACAGACCTACACCAATACACACACTTCCAATATACATCCATCAACCTGTTTACATGCTGCTTACGTCCATCAAACTGTTTACATGCTGTTTTTGCACACTTTTTTGCTATTTGCACACACTGTCTTACATTTCCGTCGTTTTGCACATACTGTACAATATATTTCAGTCGTTTTCTGTGTTTGCACAAATCCTATACATTATCTCAGGGACCTGCTGCTAAGTAACTGTGTTCATTCTAGTATTACTGCACGCAATATTGTCTGAACATACAGTATTTACACCGGTCAGCGCTGTTTGTTTGTCTTTTGTGTATTGTCTTGTAACTTTTCGTCTGCACTGTCGTTTGTCCTGCACTGTCTTGTCTGTCTTGTCCTGCACTGTTTGCACCAGGTTGCACAGTTGCACATTATGTGGCTAGGACTACTTACTAAGTCCTTAGCCCTGTCTTTGTTTTATGTAGCACCACAATCATGGAGAGACGTTGTCCCATTTCAGCTATATATGGTTGAAATGACAATAAAAGCTTCTTGACTTGACTTGCAAGGAGTTTATACACTAAACTGAGCATCATGCCTTGCCATGGCTGTACTGGATAAAAATAAGTCCTAGTCTAGCATTCAGCACATTTAACAGATACACAATTAAGACTACTGCTCATATAAATAACACTGTACACAAAAGACAAAGATTGGTGAATTATCTCCATTGTATTTTTATTGCTGTATTGTTTGACCAACATACAGGCTTCAGATCATCTCCCATGTTTCATACAGCGACTGTACAACATTACTGGAGAGAGTCGGGACGGAGATCTTTTTGTTTGCTTTCACTGTTAGCGATAACTAGTCGAAGATAACTAAATAAAGCTAAAGCTAAAGCTAAAGCTAAAGCTAAAGCTAAAGCTAAAGCTAAAGCTAAAGCTAAAGCTAAAGCTAAAGCTAAAGCTAAAGCTAAAGCTAAAGCTAAAGCTAAAGCTAAAGCTAAAGCTAAAGCTAAAGCTAAAGCTAAAGCTAAAGCTAAAGCTAAAGCTAAAGCTAAAGCTAAAGCTAAAGCTAAACTTTCTTACCGTGTTGTGTTAGAGTAGGATTGTGGACGCCCACAGTCTGTGTCAATAAAATAGGTCCGGAACCACTAATTCCGAACAATGGTTCCTACCGCGTTGGAAAATTCGATATTTGATTAATTGTCGTCGTTGTAGTTGTTGTTTTTAAATCATTTCACATTGAACAAATGTTTTTAACAATATAATACGTGAATGAAGCAGTCAAAGTTAATTATTAACACAAAAACACACATTTTAGAACATTTCATATTTCTCACAGTGGTTAATGTGCTCCATTAAGCAGAGTAAAAGGTTTTTAGCTCTTATTGCTCTTATTGTTAAACGCTTAGATTATTGTGGTTTATATACTAAATCTAAAGTTGAGATAAATCCAATTCCGTTTAGTGTTTTAAAAAAGTTGCAGGGCTGTCAAGTGTCAAGCATTGAGAGTGACAGTCACGCATTGAGAGTGACAGTCACGCACTGAGAGTGACAGTCACGCATTGAGAGTGACAGTCACGCACTGAGAGTGACAGTCACGCACTGAGAGTGACAGTCACGCACTGAGAGTGACAGTCACGCACTGAGAGTGACAGTCACGCACTGAGAGTGACAGTCACGCACTGAGAGTGACAGTCACGCACTGAGAGTGACAGTCACGCACTGAGAGTGACAGTCACGCACTGAGAGTGACAGTCACGCATTTCGGTCTTTTCTCACGCTCCCGCCACACATCGTATTTCTCACGCAGAAAAACTTTTTGAAAATTTATCATATATTTAATAAGCCGCAGCGCACAAAATGTATCAGTCCGCACCGCTGTCTCTATGGAAACGGGCAGGAATCAAGCGCGTCTCAGTTCTTAGTCGACCCTGACACTTATTAGCCAATCAAAAAAAAGAGGCTACACAATAGCCAATCAGAAAATAGCACTATTTGGGTAAGATTTAACGCAACAACCAATGAAAAAAAAAAATAGCGAGGGTATTTTCGATGGTCGGTTTGTAAAAAAAACCTCAACACGAAACAGCTTGTCTCTGGACTGGACATTGTCCTCAATCATGACCCTAAAAATGGCTGGGCTTGAGCCGAACTGTGGTCTGACTCTGACAAAAGGTCTGACTTTTCTAGTGGTCCATTAAATATTGTTCACTTCCAGCAAATTAAGGGTCATTCGGACATTAGGTTACTATTACCAATCAATTAAACCTCCGTGCACTCTGTTCGTTGACTGGCAACAAGTTCTGTCTCTCTTAAATCTTTCCACTGGTGATCTGATCTGGTGTCCTTTTCATCATGTGGCACAAATCAAAAACTTTGACTTTACCTTCATAACTATTTAATAATCTACGTTATCCAGACTAAACTATAATAGTTAGCTAAACTATTTAGTAGGTTTGCTCCAGTTCATGTTTACACAGACCACTATTATTTAGTGTTTGCAACAAATGTGTAACAGCAACCATAGGCCGATGCGATGGTCTGTGATTGTCCAGGGATTCCATGGCTGCTGACAGTCTCTGTATGATTTGAAGCGCTGTGTGTTTAATATTTTATGACCCTGTATAGGATGTTTACACTTCCTGCTATGCTTCAGTTGCCACTCCAGCAGCCTTTTGTGTTACTTGTTACATAGAGCAACTCACAATATATATGGATCACTCTTTAACTAGTTCCTGGGTGAGTCTCTCATTATCGGCTGACTCTTAAGGCACGCAATACTCATTTTAATCCCCCTTATATATACACACATACAGACAGGGCTGTGACATTGCCTTTGTATCTTTTTAGTACAAAACATTCAGTTCATTTGTCACCCTGCACTTGTTCTTTTATATAAACCACAGGCAATGTTCTATCTGACGGTACCCAAAGGAAATATAATGGTACATTACAGGTAGAAGGCCACACAGAGAGTAAGCATGGCCACAGGGTACAGTATATGGGCACTAGCTATTAGCTCCAACCAGTTCTACCTGACTGTGTCAGAGTGCAGAGAACCAGATATCATCACTGTCTATAACCTACTGAACGACTATAAATAGCCAACATTATAAATGAATATGTTGACAATGATAAACCTATAAAATATGAGGTGAGGTTCATTCATTCATTCATCTTCTACCGCTTATCCGAACTACCTCGGGTCACAGGGAGCCTGTGCCTATCTCAGGCGTCATCGGGCATCAAGGCAGGATACACCCTGGACGGAGTGCCAACCCATCACAGGGCACAAACACACACACTCTCATTCACTCATGCAATCACACACTAGGGACAATTTTCCAGAGATGCCAATCAACCTACCATGCATGTCTTTGGACCGGGGGAGGACACCGGAGTACCTGGAGGAAACCCCCGAGGCATGGGGAGAACATGCAAACTCCACACACACAAGGTGGAGGCGGACCCGGAATCGAACCCCGACCCTGGAGGTGTGAGGCGAACGTGCTAACCACTAAGCCACCGTGCCCCCATAGATGAGGTTCAGTTTTATATAATTCATTGTAGCTTGCACTGTACATAAACCTCCATACATGAACACTTTAGAAATGAACACTACTTAGTAAAATGTATTTAAAAAAGATACTCTCTCCCAGCTTTTACTCCCAGTTCCTGTTAGAGTCCATCGAAGCCTTGTGGCAACTTTCTGATCCAGCCATGAGTATGGTATGATTTCCATACCTTCTTTTGTCAAAGGCATTCTTAAAGACTGTGTGCGGGGAAAATGTAACTGATTCAACAGTGGTGCATTTGAGAGAAACTTTCCCAGACTCTTTTCCAACATTTTGCAGCTTGTATCATGCTACATTATAGATGTTGTTTGATTTTTTTTTCTGATTCCCCATGTTCAGGAAGACTACAGAGATAAAAGCATTCATATTTAACATTCATTAGAAGCTTCGGTAGGCAGGAAGCTTAGCATGAATGCAAATAAGCGGTGAGAAGTGTTTTCCTGTGAAAGAAGGTTTTACAGAGTATACTCTTATAACAAAGTGATTCAAACAATGCTATGCTAGTATAAATGTGTTATGAAGCTTTTGTGGTTGGCACATTTTAGAACTTTATAATTTGATCTCATTTATACAACCAGATAAATGAGATAAATTTTAGAGCTTTATAATACTGTGTGTTAATAATATTTGTGTGTCCACAATGGAGGTTTAACTGCTGCAACGACAACCTGAAACACCAGAACAGTAGAAAAAGTGGACCTTATAGGCCACAATAAGAAGGTCAGCACATTTCATAGTAAATACAGCTTTTTTATTTATTCTACAATTTTTTTAATCAATTTAATTAATCAACTTCAAATCAATCTAAAAAAAATCTAAAACAATAAAAGGAAGAAATATTGTAATAATGTGCAAAAAAAAATATATAGGAACTATTGATACTCCATATACCCTGTTCTGATCTATCAGGTGATGGTGGAGCAGAGGCGGTCGATGTCAAATCATCAGACAATTGATTCACCACGAGATTCAAGCTTTAGGTTTTAAAGCCAGATATTTTTCAGAATCTCATGAAGCATGTTCTGTATTTTCTGTACTATTAGATATGTCATTGTGGTCTCTACAAGGTGCTTCATTTTGTACAATGAAAATACTGGAACTGACATGTACAGTACCTAAATTGATTCACTCATTATATGTGTACCGAATGAATTACTTACTCACTCACTCATTTTCTACCGCTTATCCGAACTACCTCGGGTCACGGGTAGCCTGTGCCTATCTCAGGCATCATCGGGCATCAAGGCAGGATACACCCTGGACGGAGTGCCAACCCATCACAGGGCACACACACACACACTCTCATTCACTCACGCAATCACACACTACGGACAATTTTCCAGAGATGCCAATCAACCTACCATGCATGTCTTTGGACCGGGGGAGGAAACCGGAGTACCCGGAGGACCGAATGAATTACTTGATTCATATTCCTTTTTATTTGCATTTAGATTCTAAGGAAAGTGAACGCATGTCCTACAAACCATCAATGATGGTTTAAAAAATTAGCAATAAGAAAGGGTAAATCTAGGTATTCTTTGAAACGGATTGACTGATGTTCCCTTTATAGTGGTAAACTATAAAGGGTAGTGGTAGCTCAGTGGTTAAAGCACTGCACTACTGAACTAAGGTCATGAACTCAAATCACAGAATCACCATGTTGCCACTGCTAGGCTCTTGGGCAAGGCCCTTAACCCTCAGTTGTAATAAATGAGATAAATGTAAGGGCAAATATGTAAATTAAAACCCATTGCTGCATTGCCACTTTTGTATATTCTCCCAATGCGTTTCCTCTCACTTCCCAAAGAAACCTGGATTGTCTATTGGCAAAGTAGGCCTAAGTGTATAGTGGATTAGACTGAGTGCACTAACATATATCAGTGATTTGCCTTATAAAGTACAGCACAACAGCTCTAAAATGTTCCCCTAATTCTTATTGTTTTTCTTTTGCCAGTGATATAAATCATTGTACCCTCAAAAGCTTACTATTGAACAAGAGAATAGTGATTTATTTTCAGTCAAGCCCTGGGATTAGTAAATTTGGTCGTTTTACAGGCTCCATATTCTCTCCATAGCAACAGGCCATGTTGCTGTCGTCTTATCACAATAAGATACAGCAGAAAGCTGATTCTGAACTCAAAGGAATCTCAACAGGAAAAAAGCTTAAATATACAATAAAACTCTTGAAGAAGGAGATTCCCTGAGCATCTATACCTGCACAACACAGAGAAGGAGCACCATCAAGGTATAATGCTTTTTAATCAGTGTTTTTTGCTTGATTCAATTTTTTTCTTGAGAAGCACCCCAGAGTCAGCTTTATTGTCAATTCTGTTATACGTACAGGACATTGAAAATTGTGTTTCTCTCAGAACTACAGTGCAGCAACAAGAATTAAACAATAAACTGAAAAACATGGTTAGCACGTTCGCCTCACACCTCCAGGGTCGGGGTTCGATTCCCGCCTCCACCTTGTGTGTGTGGAGTTTGCATGTTCTCCCCGTGCCTCGGGGGTTTCCTCCGGGTGCTCCGGTTTCCTCCCCCGGTCAAAAGACATGCATGGTAGGTTGATTGGCATCTCTGGAAAATTGTCCGTAGTGTGTGATTGCGTGAGTGAATGAGAGTGTGTGTGTGCCCTGCGATGGGTTGGCACTCCGTCCAGGGTGTATCCTGCCTTGATGCCCAATGACGCCTGAGATAGGCACAGGCTCCCCGTGACCTGAGGTAGTTCGGATAAGCGGTAGAAGATGAATGAATGAATGAATGATGAAAAACATGACCACACAGACAGTGTCATATCAGAAATACCCACTAGATGGAGCCAGGCAACATTAAACATTAGTCTTATTGACTACAGTGTGAATCAGCCAGCAAATGCAAATTATTGCTCATTTTTTAAACCATCATTGATTATAATCATATCCTCTAAAGTGTTCCTTGGATTTTTTTTCCTGTTTTTTTTTTTTTTTTTTTGAATAAACCTGCAAAACAAAAAGAAGTCATGTACAGTCACTAAGTCATGAGTAACTTTCCCCACACGGTTAATATCACACTATACAGGGGACCACTTAGAGGGATCATGAAAGATGTGAAAGAATTCAACAAAGGCATTTCTAAAACAAGTATACTGGACTGGAAGTACCTTCTTCCCACCACATGATTACTTTAGCAGAAAAAAATAGAAGGCTAAAATATTAAGCTTGCCTTACAAGCTTTGGTGTCTGGATTAATCCGAAGCAACCTTGTAGATGAAGCACTGGGTTTCTACCAAAAGGCACATTAATCTATTGACTTTGAGTGTTCATGACATGGAATACGCTTGTTTTTATTTGCAAAGCCCTTTGGTTTACTATTTGAAGTGGATGGGGGTTTTGTGTTGGACTACAGGTGTCTGGATGCACTTCCCCTAAATGTAAGTAGTGTCTCTTCCTCAAAGGCATATATATATATGAATGACTGCTATGATTTCAAAGTCTAATGAGTGCATGCTATTCATAGGCTGTAACTATAAAGAAAACCAAGTATTTGCATTGAAACTTGTGTTGTATTTACGTAGAATGCTGTAGTCTATAACACTTTGGAAACTGACGATGCTGAATGGAGCCCATCATGTCACTGCCAGTGAAAGACTGAGGGGAGTGTAGGGTCTGATGCAATAACATTATATCTATTATATCTATCTTATGTCTATTTAGATGATTGTTGTCCAGGAAGATATGTGTTGATTATTCCCTTGGGTTTAGAGTGATGAGACAGATTGATGAGCACCAACTTCCTTGGTGTTTACATCACACTAGACCTTACATGAGTGATCAAACATCAGAGCCGAGACAAAAGAGACCTGCAGCACCATTTCCAGTCATCCTTCCAGCCTTTCTCACTATATTGTACAGGGTCAGAAGTTTGTTCTAATCAGCTGTGTCACTTTCTAATCTGGAAATTGTAAGGTCCACCAGAGTAATGTCCATGATAATCAAAATATCAGAAGTATATACAAATACTCATCCCATGCATGCTTTATAGGAGGAATTACGATCATTTCTGAGGCAAAATCTACATATTACACAACAATTGTGCATATTAATTGCAATACTAAAAAAATACCTGTATTACATTTGCAATGGAAAGGTCTTTTAAGTATGTTTAATACTTGGGAGAAGCGATACCTTACATCTACATCTACATTTCTAATTTCAGATCCCGGCTTCGCCGTTTATGGATTAAAAAATAAGATTAATTATATTTAACATTATTGTACTTAGATAATTTATATTTGATATCATTAATAAATACGTAATAAATATATGCATGTCTATAGGAAAGTACTGTCCTACACTTACTGTCCTCGTGGACTTAGTTAGGTTACGGTAGTGAGGCTGCAGCTCTTCATCATCATGTATATATCAATATCGATTAAATTCCATCATCAAATACGATTGTCAAATATAAAGATAAGATGAGATCGGATAAATATAATAAAGCTTTATTCATCACAGGTGCAAAATTCCAGCAGACAAGGGAAATTCCAGTAAAAGAGTATTAAAATAAGTTCAAATGATCAATAAAAATGTATACAAAACTCTTTTATAGAGATTAAATTATAGAGAATAAAGATTAATAAACCAGATACACTCATGTGCATGTAACTACAGAGATTTTTAGCAAATATAGATTATATGCCCACCCATGGAGGGGCACAGTGGCTTAGTGGTTAGCACGTTCGCCTCACACCTCCAGGGTTGGGGGTTCGATTCCCGCCTCTGCCTTGTGTGTGTGGAGTTTGCATGTTCTCCCCGTGCCTCGGGGGTTTCCTCCGGGTACTCCGGTTTCGTCCCCCGGTCCAAAGACATGCATGGTAGGTTGATTGGCATCTCTGGAAAAATGTCCGTAGTGTGTGATTGCGTGAGTGAATGAGAGTGTGTGTGCGCCCTGTGATGGGTTGGCACTCCGTCCAGGGTGTATCCTGCCTTGATGCCCGATGACGCCTGAGATCCCCGTGACCCGAGGTAGTTCGGATAAGCGGTAGAAAATGGGTGAGTGAGAATGAGTGCACACCCGTGACCTGACACGATGCTGATGTATAAACACCGACAGGGGGCGCACTGATACCGAGACAGAACCATGAACGCGCGCTCTTGGAATGCACCCGAGATTAAGCTGACAGTCTTATAGGAAATAACGCCTTACCGTGAGAGCGCGTGCTGGACGTGAAACAGAAGGCAAAGTTGTCTAATTCTGACCGCACACTATTTTAAACAAGCCGAGATTAGCTCTGCATGTGCAACGCTGTGTCTGAGTGCGCAGCTGTCACGGAAACACGCCGGTGTCACGGGAGCTCGCGCTGCACCGCTCATCAAACGACGAAGGCTTGGAACCTTCACGCGCACCTTTTTTTTTCTTCAAAAGGAGGCGGATTACAAGCAAAAAAAAAAAAAAAAAAAAAAAAAAAAAAGTTGGCAAACCGAAACTCCGTGCGTACCAGCGCACGAGAAGGAAGTGTAACGAAACGGGAATGCGGCTTGTTTTTGATGTGTTAGGAGCTGAGAAATCGACACATCAGCTGCTGTTCGGCGTCACGCTGTCAATAAAGACAACAACAACAACAAAGGTGAAGCAGGTGACTTGGGAATATTCACAGAGTCAGCTTGGAGGCATGAGGCGTGCTCAGATTGTTCAATGTGCTGTGAAGACATTTAAATCGGATCTTAGGTGAAGGAGCGTACAGAAGAGAAAACGTTAACGTGACTTGATAGTTTGTGTCTCTGTCATCACTTATGGATATCTTGCTTCCATGCACTGGCCACTGGACAGCTGTTTTGGTGGCATGTACACTGGCTGAGATGTGATCCTGACACCTTTACGCACCTTTACGCATTTTTACGCACCTTTACGCGCACGCACGTGTACATCCCCTGTCCTCAGGTAGCCTCCTAAATACACCACCTTATATTTCTGTGACAAAATGATGAGCACCGGTCCAAGCATCGTGTACGAGTGGCTGAAAACGCTCCAGCTATGTCAGTATGTCGAAGCGTTCGTGGATAACGGCTACGACGACCTGGAAGTTTGTAAACAGATCGGAGACCCCGACCTGGACGCAATCGGCGTGTTTATACCACACCACCGACAACGGATTCACGACGCCGTGACAAGACTCAAAGACGAGGACAAGCAGGCTGCCTCGGGGCTTTATTTCACCTTAGAGCCGCTGATCCCGAGCCTCAGGGGATCCAGGTCTTGGACAGATCAAATTGGAATGACGTGCACGGGGTCACACAGGAACCTGACCTTCCATAACCGGGAGCTTGTAGTCTACCCAAAACTGAAGCTGAAGATCATGATCAGGGATAAACTCATTAGGGACGGGATTAATCTGGCTAGGCCTCCATATTCTAACAAGGTAGGTATTTTCCCCCTGAAGAGCAGAGTTAGGATGTGTTTTATGTGTCTTATTCATAATCAAATCTTATTGTAACTCATTTTGATGGTGTGTCCAGCAGAAAGGGTTTGCAAAAAAAAGAAGAAGGAAATACTGTAGATAAGTGCCACAGACTATTGCATGAATTTGCATGCTTTAAAAGTGCAATAAGTGATTTATTTATTTATTTATTTATTTATTTATTTATTTGCATTCTTGTATAAATAAATTGAAAGACAATTCTGTAGATATTTTGTTCTATAGGTGTGCTAAGATCCTTTTGTTGGCATGGATATGAATGGGAGAGTGGGTCAAGGAATAAAAAAAAAACTTCATCAAACCCACCCAACTGTGAGAGAATTAATCTTGGAAAAATGACTTAGTGCAGTTTTAATCTTTGATGTAATAATGGTTTTGTCTTTTTTGGAGCCTGTTCCTAAAAGGCTCCTCTATAGCATGGTTTCTCTGTGGCTCAAAAATAAGTCTCTCTTAATGATAACAATGAGATAGTAGACACCTAACCATCGCACTCATAGGGTTCTTCCCCAAAGTTTGAAAGGATTAAATTGTATAACGAATGCTATTGCTTGAAAATGCCCCTGTGCACAAAGCAAGCCCGATGAAGACACGAAGAACTCCAAGGTTGGTTTAGAAGAACTTGCGTCCTGTACAGAACTCTGACCCCTATTATTGGCGGCGGTTGTGTTAAAATATGATCATCACTGTACTCCGCCATCCAATAGGATATTGATGTCTTTGTCTTTTACTAAGTAAATAAAAAAGGAAACATATTTACTCCAATCTTCTGTCCTAACACTCTCAACAATCTGAGATAAGGTACGGTTGTTAAGGTAAGAGTTAAGAGAAAAACATTATTAATTGAGCACCTTGAAGTGCTGCTTGCGATTTCTCATTTTGCAGGTGTATTTCCACTCCACCATCTACTCTATGTGTCTGTTATGGCACCGGTATAGGCTGTGTGCTGTAAGCAGTTATTCAGAAAGTATTGACAGTGTTTGGAAATGGTCAGTATTGTTATGTGGCATTATAATTTCAGCTCACAGGTGGCCTAGCTGGGAGTTATTCTTCTTCCGATCACCAGATACGTGTAGTTTGGCAGCCAGATTCAGATGAGTTCATTGCTGTCTTTTCATGGTGTCATGAATTGGCAAGCATAACCGGTTTGGTCCATTACTCATTTGCGATCATGAATGCACCATGATTTAATAACTTAGCACCATATTTTTTCAACTGTCTCAATTGAATCTAATATACACCATTCCAACACAGCGTTTCAGTCTGTTGTTCTTGCCTGACAAGTATCGCTCATCTGGCACCTGGGTTGTGCATAGAGCGTATCATAACATAGTGTGTGTGTGTATGTGCAGATATGTATGAATGCATGCATCTGTGTTCCTGTTCAACCATTAAATAACTATTATTTAGCAGATTTGGTAAGCCGTGTTGACCATAACCTTAGACGCTGGAATTTGCTTCAACTACACTCCCTAAGTTCAAGACTTGAGACATTACATCACAGACTGCCGCCCAAATCAAAAAGGGTGAGGGTGGAGAACTGACCTGTTTGGCAGTGATTCTAAGAGGCATAAGTTGATCCACACTCGGACGGTTGGGAGGCACCGTGTGGATTATCACGATTAAACAGTGTAGTGAGAGTAGCCTAGTCTGTAATCAGTGTGTAACCTTAAACACAACTCACCACTGTTTTACACACACACACACACAAACACAAACACACTCTCTCTCTCTTATTTGCATTAGACAGTCGAGCTAAAATTTCACTCACTCACTCACTCATTTTCTACCGCTTATCCGAACTACCTCGGGTCACGGGGAGCCTGTGCCTATCTCAGGCGTCATCGGGCATCAAGGCAGGATACACCCTGGATGGAGTGCCAACCCATCGCAGGGCACACACACACATACTCTCATTCACTCACACAATCACACACACTACGGACAATTTTCCAGAGATGCCAATCAACCTACCATGCATGTCTTTGGACCGGGGGAGGAAACCGAAGTACCCGGAGGAAACCCCCGAAGCACGGGGAGAACATGCAAACTCCACACACACAAGGTGGACGTGGGAATCGAACCCCCAACCCTGGAGGTGTGAGGTGAACGTGCTAACCACTAAGCCAACGTGCCCACCGATAAAATTTCAGAATGCATTTAAATGTTAAGAAATATAGTGCACACAAAGCAGGATAAAGTGCACTGTTACGTTGGTTTACAGTGTGAGAGAGAATAGAGAGAGAGAGAGAAAGAATATGTTTATAGTCTTACCTACATGAAGAAAATGCATCAGTGAATATACAGAAATGTCACTGGTACATGTTGGTTCCAACAAACCTCCAACCCTGATAACCATGTCCCCTCTTAGCCAAGCTGAGCAAGCTCTCCTTCAGTGACATCGGTAAATTAAATACTAATGCAAAACAAACGCAACAGAGTTACGTACGTACAATATACAGCGACCTAAACCACAGATGATAATCAACAAAAACTCACATAGCTATATTACCTTCACGCTCAATCCATCATTATAATTTTGTCCAAAGTGATCTGCTTCGTGTTGATACAAAACCTTTTACCTAAAAACTGCACCCGATGTTCGTGTCTGTGTTTTGTGTTTTATGCTTATTACCATCAGTTGACTTTGATGGAGTAGGGCTGCGACGGTGAAGACTGAGTTTTAAACAAGATACCGCTAAAAGTATATTAAACAAAAGACCCAGTGGGTTAAACGGTGAAGGCGTTGGGTTGTTGATCAGAAGGTGAAGATTCAAGCTCCAGCCTTGCCAAGCTGTTATTGTTAGGCCCTTGAGCGAGGCCCTTAATCCTCTTTACTCCAGGAGCGTTGTCCCACAACTGACCCTGCGCTCAGACCCCAACTTTCTAAGCTTGGCTATGTGAAGTAAAGAATTTCACAGTGCTGTAATGTATATGTGGGGGGAAAAAAGCTTCTTTTTCTTCTTTCAAGCGGAAAAATTAAGAGCAGAACGATTATTCGATTATAAGAGCAGGGCAACGGCTTTCTAGCACCTTTCTTGTATCAATGCCTGTAAAAGCCTTTCCATATTTAAAAGCACTCTGGGATTTCTTCATGGCCTCTTTAATAGTACTATGACTCATTAAAACTCTTCACATACACTTTAATTAAGAGGAAAAGTCACGAAAAATTAGAAATAACGGAAGAAACTTTGACCTGCATCGCATTATCCAGCAACAGCTACGACAGCGGCAGCATCCAAACCACACTGCACTGGCTCAAGGAAAAAGAAAGAAGGAGATTGAATGAGACAGAAAGTGGGTGTTTAAATGCCCCACTTTTATTGTCATTTTCACGCCTTTTCTCCTAGAAATCCCCAAGCTGTTAGCGGTTTTCCCCCAGATCTCTTTCTAATCCATTTCGGTTTGGTGTCTGCTCCATTACATCCATCCTTTCCTCTACCAGCATCTTGTGGTACTGCTGCTTTACTGTACATATTTACACACTGCCTTGTGGTCAGTAAGTGTACTTTTGTTCTCAGGATACTCCAAATTTAAAGGGCTATTATGCTTTTTTTTTGATATGTGATATCTAGTTTGTGTTTTTTTTTTTTGTTTGTTTGTTTGTTTGTTTTTTTCTTTATGTTCCAGTAACCAAGTCTCTAGTTTCTACGAGCCGGTCGAATTGCCGTATCCTTCCTGGCGGCTTAAAACACGCCGGCCATGCTGACCCCTCTCAACATTTTATGTAAACTCTAGTGACTGTTATGTGTACAAGAAATACTCCAACCTGCCCATCTGGCACCAGGATCCGTGTCCGAGAGATGCCTCATGTTTGCTGACCACATAAACCGTAGCTCTTGACGGATATTTGCACGAATTTCTGTGTTTCACTGCTGCAACCTGATTGGCAAAGAAAGAATGATGTGTGTTTATCGTGAGGAGAAAATAAATGGTGGATAAATGCATGGTGGCAAAAAAGCAGAGCTAAGGTCAGAGAGAGTTTCAGTAAAAAAATAAATAAATAAACTGTTTCTTCAGGGGGCACGGTGGCTTAGTGGTTAGCACGTTCGCCTCACACCTCCAGGGTTGGGGGTTCGATTCCCGCCTCCGCCTTGTGTGTGTGGAGTTTGCATGTTCTCCCCGTCCCTCGGGGGGTTCCTCCGTGTACTCCGGTTTCCTCCCCCGGTCCAAAGACATGCATGGTAGGTTGATTGGCATCTCTGGAAAATTGTCTGTAGTGTGTGATTGTGTGAGTGAATGAGAGTGTGTGTGTGCCCTGCGATGGGTTGGCACTCCGTCCAGGGTGTATCCTGCCTTGATGCCCGATGACGCCTGAGATAGGCACAGGCTCCCCGTGACCCGAGGTAGTTCGGATAAGCGGTAGAAGATGAATGAATGAACTGTTTCTTCAACAAATCTTGTGATCTCAGATAATTGCAGTGTGCTGAAACTTTCCCTTATATCGATTCACTTTCACTTCACTTTTCAGCTGAAACTCATTCGCTAATTGAAGCCAAATCACCGGTCAATTGGATGACGTGCAGTTTTACGAATCTAAGGGGTCTTTTATTATTTGATTATATCCTCCCTGTGAGATAATCACTTTGCAGAGCGGTACGGACAATCGGCGATAACGTTCGGCCGGCATGGCGATTAAAAACGGATGCTTTACGGACTTATTTTGTAACTACAGAAGAGCAGGATTCTGAGCAGGTTTCCATGGTGACCTCTATACAAAGTATATTGCAATTATTGATGACTCATTGTGCTCTACTTGAATGGCTTGGCAGAATAATTCAGGATCAATTTTAATGATGGTCGCCTTACTTATGTCCGTGTGTGTGTGTGTGTGTGTGTGTGTGTGTGTGTGTGTGTGTGTGTGAGTGTGTGTGTGTGTGAGTGTGGTGAAAATGACAACGATGATGGTGTTTACACTGAGTTTGTTGAAAAAGAGAGGTCAGCTGAAATAGAGGGGAGCGGTTGTCATGGCAACGCCAGCATTCACTTTTCCGACCAGGATGTTGACTCGGTTTAAAACGAGCCATGCAAAGATCACGAGTAAGATTTTATCAGTTTATTCATTATTATGTACAGATACACACACACACACACACACGCAAAACCACCAGTCTTTAGGGCTCTTTCTTGGTCTTTGTGTGTGTGTGTGTGTGTGTACTTTTTCTAGGATTTAGGTCAGTGTGTGCCTCTGGCTTTGTGAGAACACTCTACTCTAAACATCTCCATAATCTCCTCTGTTACTTTATCTATTCATTGCTGTTCAACCCACCTGACCTTCATGACCTCGTCCCATTACAGACCTCATTTACACTTGTGCTCATGTACACAGTGTCACGTTTCCTGTCCTGAAAATACACCGCAGGTACAGGGGGTACTGACCCATTACCCTTCACTGTCATACTTAGTACAGCGTCTCTCCAGTTGGCACAATGCCTGTAGCTGAAATGTTGCATGTCCTTGATATGTTGGTCATCTCACAGTCGTAGCAAGAACCGAGAAAATCTGTAATCGTTCTGTGACGCCATGCAAATCTCAGATCAGATCAGACCACATAAACCAGTAATGAATATTAATTTAGGTAAGTGATATCCAAGTATAATTCTCTCTCAGCGCTCTGAGGCCGTCAGTTCTGTGGCCATCAGTCGTGACCTTGTTCGGTATCACAGAGGAAAAAACGCATATCAGTATTCATGAACCAGCATAACAAAATCTGTAATTCTAATTAGGGAACTTAATGAAGGGTGTCTGACAAAAGAGAACGGTTGGGGCTGGACGGTGCTTTTATTGTTTTTGTTTTTTTTATTTAATATTAATTTAGTATATAGAATGGAATATTTTATTAGGGAAGCGGTAATGGCTCAGAGAAATATACTGAAATTATAGTCAGTAGTAAACCCGAGCCAACGATCTTTAATGTTTCTCTTACTGTACATTCCCATTGGTGAAATATAATTAATAAATAAATAAATAAATAAATATCTAACTGGATCCTCCAGCAGGACAATCGTTTGTCTTTGCATTTTAGAAAAAACCCAGTAAATCTTTGCTCAGTGTTTCGGCCATGTGATTTGAAGTTCTGTCCTCGTGTTGCGTTTAAAAACCATTTTCGAGTCTGGATGATGTTTTTATTTTCTCTTGATAGGATTAACCAAGCGGCGACTGCGTGTCGCGCTGTAACACAGAGCTCTCTTTTCACTCCACATAGGGGTTTGGTTATAATATTTAGTGGGTTTTTTCCCTCTCTGTGCCAACGCTAACAAGGATTTTCACGCTAGCGTTGTTGGCACACGCACTTCTGAAATGGATTTTGTAGCTCACAGAGAATCAAAAGTGAAAACTAGCCATGACTTTAGCGATCGTTCAGGGTTTGTTCAGTTCTGCTGTGGTTCATTACTGAATCACACCACGGACTGCAAGGAGCCAATAACCGAGACGTATTGGACAAAATAAACTTGAACACTGATGTTTTTTTATATTTACAGGCCACTAGTGTCTCCTGTATAAAGTCATGTGATGACAGGATTCAAAACAAATCATGTATAAATGACTATAGGAAGCTAGGACCAACTTTAGGGCTAAAAGTATCATCTATATCTTCAGCTGCTTTGTTTGTTGCTGTTTATTGTACTCAGAGTCGATCGGCCCTATACGCTCACTACGCAAGTTGCGTAGGGCCCCGCAAATTACGCAAGGCCCCGCCTCCCCTGCCTCATTTTACAGCGCGTGCTAATGTTTACCGTGTAGATGACAATATGAAGCGGAGCTATCCATCTGGTCATGAAAAGAGAAAAAGAAACAAAATGAGAGTGAAATGCGATCAGGTAAACTTGTGTTCTCTTCAAGTTTGATGTCAGCAAGAGCAAATAACAGTAAAGTTAAGTTGATTCTGGCTCTAGTCTCTATCTGACTAGCTAAATTAGCTGTGCAGTGCTGACAGTGCAAGTGTGAATGTGTGGCAAATGTTTACATGGCTCACGGGTCAGGTAGGAGGGCCCCTTAGCAGAATTTTGCTTAGGGCCCCAGGGAGGTCAGGATCGGCTCTGATTGTACTTCCATACTTTCTTTATTCCTGCAGCAGGTAAACAGTACTTTATAAATAAAATGAAGCATTTAGTCATCTGGGAGTCATCCATAGATCGATAACATCTGAGAAAACCGCCATGTGACCTCTGTTAGGTGATACTTCATAACAGAAACAATTTGCTAATAATGCCGGGACTCAACTGAGCAGCTGAAGGTGAAGGGTTTTTGCTCAATGATCCAGCAGTGACAGATGGTGATGCTAGGATTTGAATTTCCGATCAGTAGCCCAAATCTTTAACCTCCGAGCATCCACTTAGTGTGACAGTTAAGCACAGTTTCTCTTTAATTAAAAGTGGGTTATCAGTTTTAATGGAGGGGTTAGGGATCATATTTCATAATTACATAACAGACGAGACGTGATTAAACGAAGGAGTAGTCCAAGTTTAATGAGTTCTAACTACGTTCTGGGTGAGACTGATCTTTTAGCTGAGCTTTCGAGCGTCGGAATCCTCCCTTAAAATAAAGTTCGAGGTTCGAGCTTTGTTCTTCAAAGCCAGGTTTTTGATTTTGCAGCCAATGACATTGTGTGTCTTGTTACGACCTGGTCTGGGTCAGGCCGCAACATTCAGGTAAAAATAAAAAATAAAAAGTCGCATGATTGGGGCACGGGGGCTTAGTGGTTAGCACGTTCGCCTCACACCTCACTCCTCCGGGTACTCCGGTTTCCTCCCCCGGTCCAAAGACATGCCTGGTAGGTTGATTGGCATCTCTGGAAAATTGTCCGTAGTGTGTGATTGCGTGAGTGAATGAGAGTGTGTGTGCCCTGCGATGGGTTGGCACTCCGTCCAGGGTGTATCCTGCCTTGATGCCCAATGACGCCTGAGACGCCTGAGGAGGCACAGGCTCCCCGAGACCAAAGGTAGTTTGGATAAGCGGTAGAAAATGAATGAATGAATGAATGAATGAATGAATGAATGAATGAATGAAAGTCCCATGATTCAGTATCACTGGCTCGGCTTTACTCCCTTTAACTATACACAATTTAAGTCAACTAACCTTTCACAAAGGAAAAAAAATAAAAATACACATCCTTCCCTCGCTCCCTAGATAAGCTAAAACGAAAAAAAAAAAACAGAATTAACGTAAATGGCACCGATTTCCCTCAAACCACCAAAACATTCGGTGTGTACTAATGTTGTGTAATATTTTCAAAGAAACTAAATACAACCAGAGCAATCAAACACAAGGATATAGGACAATATCCATAACAGACAGAAGGAAACTAAATGCAAACCTTATTTTGCTACACATCAAACACAGCGAAGAAAGACCCATCAGCCAATAGCATGAGGGAAAGGTGGAGCATTGCGTATAAAACAGTGATCCTACAATAATAGCTGAGAGACGAGGGAATGTAGCGTAGACGAGGGTAAGTCTGGGGGGAAAAAATAAAATGGACAAGAGACGTCAAACCCACCACTAACATTAGTTATAAAACACAAGGCTTAAAACCAAGCGTATGAGGAGGTAACAGTCTTCGATAAGAAACAGAATGACAAGATGTCTGTTACACCAATAAAAACATTAAAGTGTCTTACAAGCCATACTCCCTCTGTCAGTGCAGCAAGATTTCCAAAGAAATTTGTTCAATCTCTGCGAGAGACACCTGCATGTGCAACGAGTCTTACGTCCAAAACGGTCAGAATCTTCAGCTGATTTTTACATTAGAGAAATCTGTTCCCAGATCCACATCCAAGTTTAGCCTGTCGTTAATCGAGCAGGACCAACACGCTAATCGGCGCTGTTAGTCTGTCTCGTTAGCGTTCACACAGCTGCAGTTCCTCTTCCCCTGTATTCCCCGCCAGGACAGATAATTGAGTAGCACTCAAGGACTTTGGAGGACTTCGAAAAAACGATGTAAGGTAAATTTACTAAATAATACAGATAATACAACCTGGTTAAACGCTAACGTGAACTCTGAGCCTGGAGAATGTTCCAGATGTTTGGGGCAAGGTTGTTTACAGTAGCATCTAAACTAAAGTATCTAATCTAGAAATTAAAGTCACTGATCATATTGTTCACTGTTTTAGATGTAGAGCGTTAGTGAAAGCGGCGGCTGTTGATGCATTCAAGATATTTTTCTTCCCTTTGAATCGGACGTAAGAAAACGTAGCTAAACAATCACTGGCTTTGTTATTTAAGGATTTTTCAACATGGAAATTGAAGTCATCAGTCCAGAGAATTACCAAAACCGTGAACACTGAATGATCAAATGAATGAAACTTGCCAAATTCAAAGCCGAAAAAAATCAACATTTTCCATACAGTATAATGTCTGGAGAATTTTGAATTAAAGAAGCTGCTCCATCTATGGGCCTTTTTACACCTGGTCACTTCACTTTT